>NW_027312718.1:0-26608 GCF_040954645.1 Diabrotica undecimpunctata | reverse complement strand
CGCGCTATCTCAGAGTCCGTTTCAAACAAAATTATCAAAAAACCTTTGTTTAGAATTAGAAGACATTTTACCTGTAAGTTAATCTTTCTCATTGTTTGTATTGTCGAGTATTAAATGACCATATTCTAATATTTTGAAATATGTATAAAATTATGTATTGACAAAACCAATTTTAAAGTAAGTTATTTAGTTTGCTATTTAGTTTTTCTCTGAAAACGAAATTAGGCTTTTCCAAAATTATGGTAAACACACTATTTGAGCTTTTGATTGGATGGTCGTTTTTAAATGGGAATTTGTGGAGCCGATCAGGAGACCGGAGGGGTTAGTTATATTTTGGTCATCGAAAGGAAACCAGTCGTTTGTCTCAAGATAGGGTGTGGTTCGTGAGTTTGGATACCGGCGTAACGAAAAGAAGTGAATAGTTTGCAGAAGGAGATAACAAGTAGATTAAAAGAGGTCCTTGTATCTACCGGTGGGCATTTTATAAAGTATATGTGAAAGTATTCTTACGGCATCAAGTTGACAAAAGGAGGTCCTGGTGTCATAAATAAGTAGCTGAGTTTGGAGAAGTGAATCAAGGTGTTTTTTTTGTGTAGTCTGCAGGAGGTTTGCAGAGACGTTAAGAAGGAGCCGAGGTGCCAAAGAGGAGAGATTACATCGTTGAGGAGACTGGACTTTTCTGGGTATGTTCCAACATACAAACTCAAGAAGAAAATAAGCTGTAAGTGTTTGTACAATTTGAATTTTATATCTGTGAAGGATCGGTTTGACATCATGGTTATTAGCATTCAAATTTAAGAACTGAGGTTTTGTTAGGCTAATCAAAAGTTTAAAGTTTTCTTGTTTCTTGTTTCAAGTAAAGAAAATTTTAAGTAAAATTGGTTTTCACGTAATATAAATGTCTGTAGCTTTATAATCTTATTATTATAAAATATTTGATTTATTTTCTTGTATGCTGATTGATAAGATAACGACAGAATTTAATAATTGTTTTATTCGTTCATATAAAATAAAGAAACGTAAATCTTAGTATATAAAGTATATTTGTATTCTTATCCTTCTCTTCTCTATCCCGATAAAAGACAACTAGAAAATCTTTTGAATCCATCGAAACACAGGTAATATAAGGATTATTTTACTTTTGATAACAAATAAGTTATAATTCTTTTTTATTGGCTCAATTAACTAAGATTAAAGTCAAAATAACAATCATAACAATATATATATATTATATATATAATATAATAGAATATATAAATAATATATATATATATAATTATATATATTATATACTATATTATGAAATAATACAAGGTGAAATTTTGAAAATAAGGAATAATTTCTTCATCAAGACAATTAATTCATAGAATACCCGAGGTAATTGATTTCGATTACATTAAAATAAATGCTCAAAATATTCTCCACTTTGTTGTTGGCAATAACACAGTCTCCTATAAAAACTCGTCCCGAACTTTGTTTAAAGTTTTGACGTGAAAATATTCCGTATTTCTGTAGTTATCCTTTCTCTTTGATGTCTCCAATGTTAGTTAGTTGTGTTTCATATACTTTGTTCTTGAGATAACTCTACAGAAAAAAAATCCAAAGGCGTAAGATCCGGCGACCTAGCTGGCCACTTAATAGTACTCAATGGTGTCTTTGTCCAAGCATCATTTATTGAAGAAGATTTTCATTCAAGTAATTTCTCACCATTAAAGCATAATGGGGTGTTGCACTGTCCTGCTGGAACCAGACAGTTTCATGCGATGGGGGTCGGATCTATTGGATTGGGATTATAAGTTAGCCAACTGAGGAAGAACATCGTCTCTTAGCATGCTTAAATATTTTTCCGCTGTCAAATTACCATCTACAAATGTAGGGCCAATAATATGATCTGCTATAATACCTGCCCAAACATTCAACTTTTGAGGATACTAAGTGTGTGTCTCACGCATCCAATGAGGATTCTCCGCTGACCAATATCTACAGTTTTGTTGGTTTACCTTTTCGTTCAATGAAAATGTTGATTCCATCAGAAAAAAGAATTGTGCCAAGAGCTATTTCATTTGTGTTAATTTTTTCGCAGAAATCCATTCTACGATCTGGATCGTCTTCTGTTAGCTTCTGCAACAAAATTTCAATTTATATGGATGAAATTTTTCTTCATGGAGACACCTTAGGACAGTTGTGTAACTCACATTATTTTGACGTGCAGTTTGACGTGAACTTGACGTTGGATTCTCTGCGACACTTACACAAATATCTCCATTTTCACTTCATCTTCAATGAAGTTTTGGTTTTCTTTTTTAATGGTTTGACATGTCCAAGTTCTCTGAATTGTGCATAAATTTTAGACATAGTACCTTGTGCAATTTTTGGCAACTGAGGATACCTCTGATTAAATAAGTTTGCTACTTCAACTTGACTTCTACAATTCTTCCCGTAACCGATCATCATTAAAATCTCTCAATTCGGTGGGTCTCAGTTAAATATTTCATTTTTATTTCTGCAAGAAATTAGCTTTTTAATTAGGAATTTACTTATTTTAATGTAAAATGTCAACACACCAACAAACTGATTGATAACAATCCGCATTATTTACTGATTTAGTTTAATTAGCAGGACTATCTAGACAGTTTTTACCTATTTATGACAAAAAATGTTAAACACGGTTACTAAACAGAAGTTTTCTCCAATATTACTGACACTTAGAGTAGAAGTGTATTGTCTGTATTTAGCTAATTTAAAATAATACCATAACACGTGATAAATTATTAATTTTAAAATTTTACCTTGTATTATTCATTATAGACCCTACATGATATAGGTTCGTTGAAATCAGATTGTTAAGAATATATTAAAAACATAAATACATACAGGGTGTTTCATTTAAAAATATGGATTATGGACCTATACCAGACTTGCGGGGATCACCCTGTACATTTAAATTTATGTAACCACCAGGGTTATTAGCGACCTAAAAAATATAATACAGGTAAAGTTAGAGAAAATTACAATAATTGATACAGTCCTGAAAATGTTTCGTGTTTTATTTCCTAGGGCTCTTCCTTTATATTATTTGGGATAGTGTGCTTCTTTCTTGCTGCTTCATATGTTTTGCACTGAATTAGTATATGCTTCACGGAGAGTGTTAGTTGACAATTTTCACACATTGGCGGCACAGTTTGCGTAAAGAGGTGTTTATGTGTAAAGTTACTGTGTCCTAGTCGCAAACGTGTTATTCTCAGTTGGTCGTGTCTATTCGCTGTGGGTTGGAGCCACGGTTTCACTAATTGTTTGATTTCCTTTGAGTTTATTTTTGTGATGAACCTCCACTTATTTTGCACGGCAAGTCATCTGAAGAAACCATATTAATAAGAATGGAGTCCTGGCTGAAGGATGCTAAGCGGGCTAGTTCATCTGCTTCTTCATTTTCTTGTATACCTGAATGTGATGGAACCTATGAAGTCAACAGTGATTCTTATTATTATTTAGAATCTCTATTTCTGATTTGATATGTGAGGCAGTTGGATTATTGGTAATATAAACGTTTGATAGTGTGTGAAGTGAGATTAGTGAATCGGTTATTATGAGGGACGGGGACTGTTTCGACCTCTTTTATGTGGATGAGTGCTTGTAATATTGCAAACAACTCCGTAGTGTATGACGAAGTAATGGGATTGAATTTAAATTTTAAGGATGTATTGGGTGTAAGGATAGCTGCACTAACACCGTCTGAAGATTTGGACTGCGTCAGTGTAATATCTTATAGTGATTGTTATAAGTTTCCATTTCTGTTAAGAATGATTGTTTGATCAGGTCTGTTATAGTCTCACGTTTTTTATATATACCTAAGGTTAGTATTAATCTTGGGAATTGGTATTAACCAAGGTGGAGAAGTTAGGAAAGTTTGTTGGGAGAGTTTTAGGAAATTCAAGATGTAGGTCATGAAGGTTTCTTCTAACTCTTTTGTAAAACGGTGGATCTAGAGTCTTGTTGTAGAGAAAGTGTCTTGAACATTGATCTGTGAACGTATTGGTATAAGCAGAGTGTTCTTTATTACTAGCTAATTTTAAAAGCATATGAGAGAGAAAAATTTATGTTTTAAAAAGCGCACATTTAAATTTAAAAGTTAACGTGTCCTAGAGTTTTTTATTATTTTTCTCTATAATAAATACACAAACAATTTTATTGCCATAAGTGGTTTCCACACTCTATAAAACACTTCAAAAAACTCTAGGGCTCTGCAAAGTGGTATTGCTTGGCCCGTCGTTTTCCAGACGTAATTGGCTGAAGTGTTGCGTTTGTACTCGAGTCCTCCAGATCTCTTGTAAGGGGCTCCTTCAGTTACATTTGCTTCTGGGTGAACATCGTGTTTTCACCTTACCACAAAAATCGTCCTAGTACAGACTTTCCTCGTTGGCAGAGCTGGAAATCCATATTCGTTGGATCAGTATACAAGCACTTCTTAGAGAGCACGTACTCTGATTCGGCGAATAGTGATTGCTGATTATACATGGCGTGCCTAATTGAAGGTGTGTGGCCATATTTGAACCTTTGTTTTATTTTGGAACTCGTGAGTCGCACACCAGTACAGTTACTATTCTTCAATCAGGTTTTCAAACTCTCCTAAGAGTGTACATACTCCCAGATTTCTGGAATTTAGTTTAGAATTAGACATAGTTCCCCAAAACTTTAGAGCTGAGTGAGTTTTTATTTGCCACTTATCCAGCTAATTCACTACCATCAATCGAGATTGTTATCTGTGTCCACACGATACAAAATTTCCTTTAAAACTAATTGTTTGCCGGAACAGACAGAATAATTAGACCCTTAAAAGCAGGGAGCTACCTACTTGATACGCTAATAAAATAATCTTTTTCTTGGAAAACCTAATAATTAATTAAATTCAGGTAGTAATGGGAAAGTCAGCAAAAAAAAAAGCGATACATAATGAGCTCTTTCATCTCCAAACTAAAAAATTAGAGAGGAAATTCGGAGCTTTTATATAATTTTTATATTTTTATTTTAATAAAAATAGACAATATATGCATCTACGAGTCTATGCACCTTATTAAACGAAAAAAGCATTTTATAATATAATAATATCTGTACCGTTTTATAAATATATTATTTCGAACAAATGTATTTATTTTCTAAAACCAACTTGAAATTATAGTTTAACAAAAAAAAACTTAATCCAAACTCGGACGAATTGAAAACAAAACAATTCCTCACAATGAAAAAGCAAATTGTCGAGTTCAAGCTATTTTCGACCTTCTCTTAGAGACGCCTAAGGAAAAATCCGGGGATTTTCAAGCATTTTTTAATATCTATCAAGACAGTAATAATGTTGGTATGAATAATAAGTCGAGCGTTTTGTGTGCCTGTGAGGTTGGCAATACATAATAAATGGGCAGTGAGCTTAATTATTTGCCAGGTCGCCTTTGGAGCAAAAATTTCACAACACTGGAGGGGAAACTAGGCAAGCATGTACGAATTTTAATGATTATGATTATATTTATGAGCATCTACAGAACGTTTCAAATTAATATTCCTATACTCTATAAACTTATAGAGTGCGGTCCCTTTGAAACAACATATTAGCTTACATGAAAATACGACTACGAATTATTTATACCTTCTCCCAAACCTAAGACAGTGATTTTGTGCGGCAAATAAACTGCCAATTAGAAAAATCTCGAGACACCCTGTTAATATTTTAAGTTAGAAATATACTCATGACAAAAATATCGAATATTGTGGAATTTTCTAATATTTTTTTTATTTAACAATCTTTAATGAACAATTTTAAGTTTTCTTATGCGGAGAAAATTGCCAAAAAAAATTATATGCTTAATGCTAGGTAAATAAGTTTTTTTTTACTCTAATCCTAAATACTAAACTTAAATTGCTTAAAAATAGTCTTTTTAATTAAAACAAGTGCATGTTCAGTCACAAGTATTCCCCCCTCTAGCTTTTATATTACTGCTGGAATCCTTCTCGGCGTGCTTCCAAGTAAAATTTTGGAATACCCTTGGGAAATTGCATTCCAGTCATCCTGTGCAGCAAGCCGAAGCTGCTCTATCGTATTTGGAACTGGGATTTCTGTGTCGTATGCGGTCGTTTTAACTGATCCCACATGTGCTCTATTGGATTTAAAATCCGAACTAAATGGTAGTCAAATCCAATCTTCGAATTTGGAGATCTCATTAACATAATTACTTACTATGGCAGCAGCATGTGGTCGAGCATTATCGTGCATTAACATGAAGCTTGTCATATCCAATGCAACCAACATATGGCAAAACATGATCTTGCAGGATATTTTGGACGTAAGTGTCACCAGTCATCCGTCCATCACTTCCACAAGTACGGTGCGTCTCTTTCAACTAATACCTCTCCAAAGCATTATGTCACTACCTCCAAAACTAACGGTCTGGGCAAGATTGCAGATGGTGAATCGTTCTCCAGCTCTTCTGTAGAGGTGGTTTAAACCATTTGGCTTATTTAATGGGATTCTGGTCTCATTAGTGAAAAGAATATTTTCCAGTTGTCGATATTCCAATGAACATGTCATCTTGCAAATCCTAAACCGACGAGCTTTATGATTTTGGAGAAGACGATGAACTTTTGCAGGGCGTCTAGACTGTAAGTTTGTTTCTTTTAATCTTCGTCTAACTGTTTTTTGAACTCACATTAACTTGTCTGACATTTACTAGCTCATTTTTTGAGCTCCAACGATGTCAATGAGCGATTTCTTGTAGAATAAAGAACCAATAAATGGTCATCAATTTTCATCAGGCCTTCGTACAAAATTGCCTGTCTCATGGTACCTTTTTATAATATTCAAAACTGTAGATTGACTTCTCTTGAGACGTCGTGTGATATCTTTTTGTGTACAAAAAGTACTAAAACTTCCTAGTACAAAATTACAATCTGTGCTGCTTGGGCTTCATCGCAGTGTCGAATTGGTGGCATATGTTTTTTAAAACTTAGTCGAATCAAAACAAATGTTTAATTAAACTTAATAGATTAAACTAAAAATAACCGAATTGCTATGGCTTTTTACCTTTTTTTTTGCTTTACATGAAGAAGGTTTTATATAGATAAAATGCTACGAATGACACTAAACGTTATATAAACGTCAAAATAAACATCATCAAAATATTTCAAACCAATTGAGTATATCAATACAGGAATCATCCCTGATAAATGGCTAGAATCAGAATTCATAGCGATACCTAAAAAACAGGGGGCTAAAAAGTGCGAAGATTATCGAACAATCAGCCTAATGAGCCACATGTTGAAACTGTTTTCTTAGAGTCATTCATGGAAGAATTTATAAGAGAGTGCGAGGGAACAAATATCAGACAGACAGTTCGGCTTCATAAACGCAGTGGGTACCAGAGAGGCACTTTTCGGAGTACAGGTACTGAATTCAAAGATTGCAGGGACGTTAACTGCGACGTATCATGCGTGCTTGATCGACTATGAAAAGGCATTTGACCGAGTTCAACATCAAAAGATGATAAACATTTTAAAAAGAAGCAGACCTGGAATGACAAAGACCTCAGAATAATTTCAGAACTATACTGGAATCAGACCGCATACATGAAATATTAACGGAGAAGAAACAGATCACATAAAAATACTACGCGGAGTTAGACAGAGGATGTTATTCTATCGCCGTTGATATTTAATATGTACTCAGAAAAAAATTTTAACGAGGCTCTTTACGGAATAGACGAAGGCATCCTTCTAAATGGTGAAAGAGTAAACAATGTTAGATATGCCGACGACCCCCATGGTGGATCGCAGATAGTTTAGAGGGACTTCAGAGGCTAATGGACAGAATAAACGAGTACAGTCAACAGTACGGACTAAACATTAATACCCACAAAACCAAACAAATGATTGTCAGCAAGGAGAATATAAATGGGGCTCATCTATACATTAATGGGACGCAGATAGAGCGAGTAAAACAGTATTGCTACCTGGGAACTATTATAAACGAACAGTGGAGCAATGTACAGGAAATAAAGTGCCGCTATAGGAAAGGCAAGAACGGTCTTTAACAAAATGAGCGCCATCTTCAAAAGTCACAACATATCCCTGGATACAAAAATGAGACATTTGAGATGCTCATGTTTTCTCTGTGTTGTTGTACGGGGCGGAGGCATGACGCTTACAGACACCACTATTAAAAAACTTGAAGCATTTTGAGATGTGGCTTTATAGAAGAATGCTGAGAATATCATGGACAGCAAGGATCACGAACAAGGAAGTTCTAGAATAAAATGAAGAAGGAACCAGAGATTGTGTTTACGATCAAACGGATAAAATTGCAATATCTGGGACACGTTATGAGAAATCAGCACCGTTACTCCCTGCTGCAGTCTATATTGCAAGGTAAAGTCAAAGGTAAGCGAGGACCCGGGAGAAGGAGAATATCAATGGCTGCGGAATTCTAAGAACATGGTTTAAGAAAACCTCAACGGAGCTGTTTCGTAGCCGCAGCGAGCAAGGTCATGATTGCCAATATGATTTCTCAACATCCGAAACGGATAGGAACCAGAAGAAAGAAGAAGAGTATATCAGCCTTCTATATAAGTAAAATCAGTAATCTAAATTATTTTTGAAATAATAGTGACTACAAAAAAGAAAATTGGAAATTATCAAAATATTCGATATTTTTGTTCATGAGTTTATCTACATTATTCTGAAACATTTTTTGTTAATACTTTCCTATACCTATTGTGAACCTGTTTTTGAATTTAATAATGGTTTTTATATAAAAATTACACTTTTCTGCCATGTATATAAAGTTCAATATTCTTTACATGTAATTTGAATATAAGTTTAAATTTCTTATGAACTTATTAACCAGATACAGCATTATCGTTTACAGTTGTAAAATTTACCTTTTTCATTATAAAGGGTTGCTGTCAAATTGACATAAAACCTTCACCCTAAATTTTTGCTTAATTCCTTTTTTTAAATGGAACAACCTGTATTGTGATTTATTGTTTTAGAAAAATATTTTTTAACTATCGATCTGTATTGGTATTCCCTATACCCATCTCTTGCAGTTTGCAAATAAATTAACTTTATACATTTTTGTTACAAGAAAATTTATAAATAATTTTTACAAACAGTTTTACCTCTTTGAGTAGATATTTATGTAATTTTATCTTAATGTTGCTTATCTCTTGTGCTTTAACAAATTTTTTAGTGCACTTCTTATGAAACCAACAATTAGTTGGCGAAATATTAAGTGACAAAAAAATAAAATTGTATTTTAGTTCCAGACAAAAAGAGTCTGCTCAAGTCAGAATTCAGAATATGAATATTTCATTGAGTTCAATAGTCAACAAGTCAACAAGAATCAGCAAATATGAAATCCCCCATTTTCTAACAAGTCCACTTTCATACGTACTGACAACGAGTTCCCATCTATTGTGCCTAGAGCCCCGTGACGGTAATCATAACCTCCCGACATGACTTTCCTCTTTTTGTTCATATATACATGTAATTAATATATTTGGTAGTCATTAAAATGCACTGGAGCTTTTTTGAGTGTAGCGCGAGTTCTGTTTTCAGCATTCATCTGGGACGTTGAAGGTTCATCTACTCCACGACTCCCATTTCAATGAGCGATCATTATGTGCAAAATCAGCATTCTTTTTTAGTTTCAGCTTTAATTAGGGAAGATCTTAAGTGATAACTGTTTGTGCCTGACCACCTCCCCATTTTCTTTCTGCACTAAATAAGACCTGGGTGCTTCATCCACTCTTTCCAGAATTTTACCTGATCTCCATTCTCCACCTTCATTCTCTCCTGGCACTATTTCCCTGCTCTTCCTCCTCCTAAGTGCCTTCTCTGTTGAGGTTGGCGATCAATATAGCAAATTTCTCTCTGTTCTGGGCTTGATGAATTAATTCATTTCCTTTTGTGTGGGTCCAATCTCTGATGTTTCGTAGTCAAGATTTTTTCTTTCGTACTATGCCCCTTTTACCTTCAATCTTGCCTTCTAATATTACCTGGAGCTGCTCAAATTCCCTATGGCGCATTATGTGCCCTAGATATGAGGTCTTTTCTAATTTTTGATAGTATTGACCAGACGAGGGCGTGTGTTCATTGCTCTCAGTACTTCTTCATTCGTAGTTCTGCTTGGTCCATCTTATTCTTAGCATTCGGCGGTACATCCACAATTCAAATGAATTATAATTTGTTGACGTCATACTGTTTTAATGTCCAGGTCTCACAGTCATATAGTAATAGAGACCACACATACCACTTTAGTGTTCTCAATTTAGTGTTCTCAATCTTATTGAGACTGATAGCTTGGGGTTACAGAGCATTTTTACGCATATTCATGAAACTAGATCTTGCTATTTCAATGCGTCTTCTAATTTCTTTTGAGTGGTCTAGGTTGACTATTTAGTTCTCTGCCCAGGTATATGAAGCTTTTAGAAACTCTGAAGGGTGATAACATTTATTTGTATGTGTAATCGGTCAATACTATGGTGTCATCGGCATATCTTATATTGTTAATGATGATTCCATTGGCGCTGGCACCTTCAGGCGATCTTCAAGAGAAGCTCTAATTATATGTTCGGCATATACATTAAATAATAGGGGGGATAAAATGCACCTTTGACGCACTCCTCGTTCTATGTTGATGTACTTGGTGTTTCCGTTCTCTGTTCGAACGCATCCTGTGTGGTTCCAGTATGTATTACTTATGATTAGCTATGTCGTGTCCGTCCAACCTACTGTCTTTTAGCACTTCGATCAATTTTCCGTATTTAATGCGGTCAAAGGCCCTTTCTATAATCGACAAAGCACACATACAGCCGTTTTTAATTTCACATTTCCCTTCTTACCTCGACGTTTCTATCCTAGATAATTTTTGATATTCGTTTCTTTTTGCCTCTAGTTTCTCCCACTCTTCCTTTTGATTTTTACTGGATGGATAGCTTCTGATCTAAGACTGTTAGTCGCTAACTGGGCCGGTGTTTTTATCTGTTCCATTGATAGGAGTATTTCGATATTCCAGGTGTGCCATGTTTAAGTCATCACACTTTATAGGCCGTTTTTTTTTGTAATTTTTAACGACTCGTTCTTCTGCCTGCCCATTAGAGCGTGGATAGCGGGGACTAGATTATACTTACATATAATACTTCCACCAAAAACTAAGGTGACTCCACCAAATATTTTTCTCTTCTGGGAGGCCAAAGCTACTAAAAAGAAATTTATATTATGATTCACAAAAAGTAAAAAAGATTAACTGTGGCGTAAGATAATTGTATAAAAGATGTAATAATTGTGTGTGTGTGTTTTTTTTATTGAATATTGGTAATTATTCTGAACACTATAAGTTAATTTTTTATTACTCTGAAATTTATTAATAGCACTGTTTTTTATGACAGACATAATGGTGATACATTTTTTTAGGTATGTAATAAATGTTTGTTGCTAATTGACTTTGTTTATTTCTTTCTGGTTAGAAAAAAGGCATAAACGATAAAGAATTAATGGCATTGTTTCTAAATTTGTTATTACATATTGTAGTGTTGTTGAAGAGAAGTCGAAAAAGTATTTTTATTGAACGTGATATTATTATAAGATGGAGACGTAATTACCTAACTTCTATAAAACAGGACAGAAGTTGAGGTAAACCCATTTATTATCTTGACGAAACATGGGGTAAATCAAGGTCACTCCAAAGAGAATGCTAGATCACTGCCATAAAAACCGTAGGCAAGTCAGAGTGGTGGAAGTCAGTGAAGAAAACGGACTGTCCCTAAACACAAAAAAGACACAATTTATGGTAATTACAAAAGCCCAACAGCGCCAAGAAAACATAACAATAGCATGGAGAACAAATTAAAAAAGTTGAAAAATATAAATATCTGGGTACAATACTTACTTACTTACTTAGTCCTAAGCCTTTCTACCGTTAGGTGTAAGGCTGGTGGGGTTAAGATTTGCACTGTTGTCTCCATGCTATCTGGTCTTGTGTTAGATTTCGTGCACTTTCCCATGTCAATCTTTCTTCTCAACTTCTTTTCTGATTTCGTCTACTCTGAG
This sequence comes from Diabrotica undecimpunctata, assembly GCF_040954645.1. Taxonomy (NCBI): domain Eukaryota; kingdom Metazoa; phylum Arthropoda; class Insecta; order Coleoptera; family Chrysomelidae; genus Diabrotica; species Diabrotica undecimpunctata. The sequence continues at coordinate 14,515 of NW_027312718.1, read as the reverse complement.
ATAGCGCGTGTTTCAAACACTCGTTTTGTTAATCTTTCATTCGACATTCTACACACGTGCCCAAACCATCTTAGTTGCCCCTCTACTACTTTTTCGTTTATTGGTTCTAGTTTTAGGTTTTGTCTGATTGTTTCGTTTCGTATTTTGTCTGTCCTCTTTCTGTTTGCTATTTTCCTCAGGAACCTCATTTCCATAGCATTGACTCGAGATTTTTGTCTCCCAGTCAATGTCCATGACTCGCTATTATAGATGATTGTAGGTCTAACTACTGATTTAACGACTGCCGTTTTTACCTTCTCCGGTATTTCTTTTTTCCCCAAAAATGTTGTTTTCATAGTGTTAAATAAGCTTCCTGTTCGTCCCATTCTCTCATTTATTTCCATGTCTTGTTTACCGTTTGATTCAATTATTGCTCCTAGGTATTTAAAATGTTCCACTTGTTCTAGTTGTTTTCCGTTTAATTGTATTGCGCGTGTCTTTCTCTTATTTGAAATTATCATTGTTTTTGTTTTCTCTGTATTTATTTTCATATTTATGTTTGACAGTTCTTCTTCTAGGATTTCAAGGTTGTTCTGAAGGTCTTCTCTGTTTTCTGCTATCAAAACCATGTCGTCTGCAAATAGAAGCTCTGATAGTTGAGTCTGTTTCATTTGCCAGTATCCTAATGTTAGTTTTCTCATTCTTCTCTTGGCTTTCTTTATTGCTTTATCCAGTACCACTAAGAACAGCAGTGGGCTCAACACGCATCCCTGTTTGAGGCCTTGACTTGTAGTAAATTCTTCGGATTCCTCGTTGTTGGTTCTCACCGTATTTGTATTATTATTGTACATATCCTTTATTACATCAATTGTTATCCTGTCAACTCCTCTTTCCTTTAATGTCCTCCATACGTCCTTTCTTTGGATTCTGTCAAACGCCTTTTCCAGATCAATAAAGCATATATGTATTTCTCTATTTTTATTAATTACTTTCTCACTTATTTGTCTTATTGTGAATATGTGGTCTTGCGTGCTTCTGTCCTTCCTAAATCCACATTGTGTATCTTCCATAGTTGGTTCTATTTGGGTTTTTATTCTTGTTTCTATTATTCTTGCGAATACCTTCCCAGGAATACTTGATATAGTAACACCTCGGTAATTATTACAGTTTCTCTTGACGCCCTTTTTGTGTATTGGTAGTATAATGTCTTTCTTCCAGTCCTGTGGTATTTCTGCTCTTTTTATGATATCATTCATTAGTTCTTTCATGCTGTCCACTCCCTCTATTCCCATGAATTTTATCATTTCCGAAGTGATATCATCGTTGCCTGGTGCTTTGCCTAATTTAACTCTTTCAATTGGCTTTTCTAGTTCCTCTGTTGTTATGGGTTCTACTTTTTGTTCTTCATTAATTTCTTGTATCTCCACTATGTTGTCTACGTCTGTATGAGTTAGCTCTTTGAAATGTTCTCTCCATCTTTCCATTATTTGGTTTTCTTCTGTTATTACCTTTCCATTCTTGTCTTTTATATTCGGCATCATGTGTTCTTTCTTTTGTCTGAGCTGTTTTAGTGCGCCATAGAAGAGTTTTTGGTTTTCTCTATAATTATTTGTCATTTTTAGTCCAAACTTTTCCCATGACCTTTCTTTTTCTGCTTTTACAGCTATTTTAACCTCTTTTCTTTTTTCTTTATATGCCTCATAATCTTCAGGGCGCTTTGTACTTAGATATCTCTTCTATTTTTCTTTTTTGTTCTTTACTTTCTTTCGTATTTCGTCCGTCCACCATTCAGTTCTCCTCATGCTATTATTTGCTATTTTTGTCTTCCCGCAAGTTTCCTCAGCAGCTATGATTAAGCTGGTATTGAGATTTTCCCACTTTTCCTCTATACTAGCAGTTTTTGCCCTACCTTTCAAAATATTGTCTAATTTTTCTTGGAATATCTTCTTATATCTTTCTTATTTTAATTTGTAGCTTTTTACTTTTTCATTTACTACCTTTCTCCTCTTTTCTTCATTTTCTTTTGCTGTTCTCATTCTCATTATTACTAGATGATGATCACTGCCAATCTCTGAGCCTCTTTTGACTTTCGTGTCTTGTACTCTTTTCCATTTGTTGCTACTTACCAAAAAGTAATCTATGATTGATTTTTCATTTCTACTTTCTTGTACTCTCGTGTATTTGTGTACTTTTTTATGTTTAAATTTTGTATTTGTTATAACAAGTTATAACAAATACAAATAAAGTAAAAAATAAGGGTACAATAATTAACGAAAATAATGAGTACACAGAAGATATTAAGGCAAGAATAGGACAGGCAAGAAATTCTTTCAACAAACTGAAAAAAGTACTCTGCAACACGGACATTTCAATTTCTTTAAAGATAAGACTTGTGAGATGCTACGTGTTCTCCGTATTATTTTATGGTTTGGAGGCTTGGACATTAAAGAAAGATGTTTCGGACAGATTAGAAGCCTTCGAGTTATGAGCCTACAGAAGGATATTAAGAATAAGTTGGGTGGATAGAGTCACGAATTTCGAATTGTTGAGAAGAATGGGAAAAGATAAAGAGGTTTTAAATACAATTAAAGTCAGAAAACTGCAATATCTGGGACATGTCATGAAGGGCGAGCGTTATAACTTGCTGCAATTAATAATCAAGCAAGAATACAGGGTAGAAGGAGTCTAAAAAAATTACCAAAAAACGCTGTCATTGTAATAGATAATGCATCATATCACAATCGAAAATTAGAAAAAAATACGATAACAGCACCAAAAAAGACAAATAGGCAAAAATCACAGACAGACGTGTAATAGGTATGTAACTGATTAAATAGCTAAAACAAATGGTCAGATTGTACTTCGGCTGCCAATATATCAAGTGCATTCAAAAATACAAGATTTAAACTGCAAGAAATAAAAAAACTTTTAATACAAGCTGTGGAGAATGAAACTACAATACATGAACATAATTGTGTTGATTACATCCTCAAAGCAGAACAAGAAATGTGTAAACTAGATGGCAATATGGATAATATAATAGAACGATTAACAATTTCAATTGGGAATACTCACAGTAACACAAGTTCCTCAGAAGATGAAAAAAGATGAAAAAAAAGTCTTTTGTCTGTCTTTTGAATTTACTCCTCCTAGTTTAAAAAAAATCTTATTTAATTATATTTAATACTTCACAAAAAATTATAATTAAATAAAGATCATGTAACTTATCAGAGCAAAGACTGTTCTGTTTCTTTTCTATTTTTTTTATTGAAGGATTTAATACTGCTTTTATTTTTACCTATATTATTTTTGGTTTTATTCACAAATACTGTTGGCATTTTTGTTCTGCCTTATCTAACGGTTTATGTCAACTACAACAAACTAAAAATACAAAAATATATTTCTAAAGGAACTGACATATATCCATTCTGTCATGGTTTCCATACAGAGCCCAGCATTTTAGATGATTAGCCGCTGAAATGCACTGGTAACATTTCAAAATCGTTTCTTTGTTTCGTTCATCTGGCAACGACGTGACGTCTCCGACGCCGCATCTATGGCCCGCAGGTTAAGCAGATAAGACGTCGACGTCGACGTCGTTGGCCAAATTGAAAACGTCATGTGGGTATTCTGGCCCTCGGGGCTAAGGAGTATAATGAAGGAATTGTAGAAGACCAGAGGCGGTTCACGTTTGCATGACTTTTCATTCTGACTTTTGGCTTCTCGGTTACTAATTTACAAGGATTCATGTTTTAAAAAGATAGCTAATTTTTCCCGACAGTGCAGTGCACACATAACTAGTTTTAAGGGGCAATATAACAAGAGATTTTATTTTATCGGATAAACTTTAAAATTTGTGTAAAAACTTGGCATTGGCAAAATTGGCAAATGTCGCCATATTTGTTTTTTCTGTAAAAAGTTTATGGGTGTCCAATCACCTTTCCAACGAACCTTCATACGTCATAATTGGACCGAAAGGACATTCATACTTTCCTCTTTCCAATGGCACATGTAGAGAAATCCATTTAGATTGGAGGAGTCCTGGCATTTTGTAAATAATCCTAATATACCCGAGAAGGTCATATTAGTTTCCTTATGGTAGTGGTTCATGAAATTGAACATGCTCTTGAAATCAGTTGTAGTGCTACTCAAATGCTATCATATATAGCGTCTATCCAAATAAGATTCGTGTCCTACATGATGATGATATAAATACAGTACCATATTTTCAAATTACCCATTACATATTGCTCAGTAAATTCAACTTACTAATGTTTGTATTTTAAGAACGATTTTCGAAGTGGAAATTGAAACGTCAACAAACATACTTTAACCTTTAATTGTGGCTTATTCCTATTTAAATAGTAATTACTTACGGCGCGTGATTTTGAATGACTAATTTCACTTAGTGTTTGCCAGACTTGTAGCAATTGATGGGTATTCAAAAATTAAAATTGACATATTTTAAGATTTATTTTTAAGTCGTCTGTTTTTAAAATAATGATTTTATGCCATAGATTTGTATCATGTATATTTAGTAAGTTTTCAGAAATATTAAGGGAATATATTGGAAACCTTCCTTAGATTAAGAAATAAAAATTTAAAACAACCAAAAAGCTTTATATTGGAAACTATGACTTTATGCAAATAGTATATGAGTTAAATTAAAAGGGTTTTATGCTAGTAGATATAATTTTCATGATAATTTTATTCGTAGAAACAGTATATTATTCGATCCATGTCAAATATTTCAAATTTTTCATATCAATTTTCATACCATAAAAAAGACATCCATTAAACTGGGAATTTTACATTATCTTCCATTTTCCTCTTGTTTCATTTCTCGCAATCAGGATATATTGTTAATTTCCATCTAGATATGTAGCGTTAGGCCGACAATCCATATTAGTCGAAAACCATGCGGGTTTTAGTAACTGCATATAAACTTTTCATCCAGAACATTATTTCAATATTGGTTATTCCAAATAGATATAAATTTCTGTTCTAGAGGTAGTTCAGTGGCGGGAGGTGCAACTGGATTATTAGTCGGTTAATTTATTTTCAACAAAGAAGTTGGTTAAAATTTTGTGACAGATCTAGAAATAAATTTTAAATATAATTTGATTTTATACTTTTAAAGATAGCAACTAAAAATTATTGGCCTTTAGACTTTTTTTCTTACCAACTGTTTTATTCTATTTGGATTATTTGGAGTCAGTTGCATTGCGTTATTTGTGCGTGCGTATGGTATTAGCAATACTCTGTTGTTTGCGTGTTTTTCCCAAGGTTAAGAGGTAAGATATTTAGAAATTCTTATTTACATCTTCTGAAAACTTTTTTCAGTAATCGTCAAAACTATTGTGCACTTATTTTTGTCTGTATTTTATCGAAGTCTCGTTTTGATGGCATGTTGTTTGTATCGTTGAGGTTATGTAGGCATAGTTGCCAGTCCTTTCAAACGTTACCAATACACGGAAATTAAGTGGGCCATCTCACCCTGACAATTATTGTTAGTTGGCTCGCAAATGTTAGGGAGATATGGCCTAGCTCTTTAGTTACTTATATAAGGATATTTTTGATGGATAAATTTATTTTCAGGCATGCCAACGAAGTATAACAGAAAAGGAAATTGCCAACGTGGTTTATGGACTGAAAATTAACTCGAATGAGCCATACATGCCGTAAGAAGTGGACAAATGGGGGTCAATGCTGCCGCCAGGAATTTTGAAGTGCCAGCACCTACATTAAGAAGAAGAATGAAAAGTAACAAAAAAAAAGTGCATTAGGAGCAAGTAGTGTTCTAGGCGAAGAAAATGAAAATAAAATAAAGAAACATATCCTAAGGTTGCAGAAAGTTGGTTTTGCACCTACAAGAGCTGGAGTTAGAGAAATGGCATTCAGATTAGCGGAAGAATTACATATTAAAACTACTTTCAACAAGGAAAGAAAACTGCAGGTTTTGACTGGTTACAATCATTCTTAAGAAGAAACCCTGACTTGAGTATAAGAAAATCGGTATAGGAAAATGAGTATAAGAAAATCCTTATCAAGAAGTCGAGGCATGAACAAAAAGGATGTAAGCGATTACTTTAATCTTTTAGAGCAATTTATTCTAGAAAATGACTTGATGAAGAAGCCCGGGAGTTTATTTAACATAGACGAAACAGAACTCCAACTGAATAATAAACCTGCATTTGTTGTAGCCCAAAAGGGATCTAAAAATGTTGCCTCAGTAACTTCTTCGGAGAAGGGGGAAACAATTACATGTATTTGTCAAAGTATTTAATAAGGCGGAAATAGAAGGCATATAATCGTTCGATAAACTAGCAACCTCGTTGTGAGAAGAAGAAGAAGAATGATCATTCGCATCGAGATTATCAAAGTGAAGAGCAGTATGATGTTTTTTATTACAATGTGTAAATCTTTTGGATTTGAATTACATGTATCACCTGTTGCAATGCTGAGGGCAACTTCCTTCCCCCGACCTGCATATTCAAAGACAAAAATAAAAAGCAAGAATTCGAAGACGGTATGCCCCCAGGATCAAAGGTTTACATGAATGAAAAGTCCGCTTAAATCAACACAGATATATTCATTGATTGGTTAACACATCACTTTGTTCCTAGAAAGCCCTCAGGAAAAGTCCTACTGGTTTTGGATGGTCATGCATGTCATTGCAACTCCGTCCAAATATTGGAGTATGCAGACGAAAATGAGATCATTCTACTCTGTTTACCGAGCCACACTACACAGTTTTTGCAACCATTAGATCGTTCATTTTTTATGTCGATGAAGTCACAATATTACAATACCTGCAATTCATTTGTTAAATGAATTTAATTTAATCCTACACAAAAGATTAATCGCTTGCAGTTCGGTAAATTATTAAATGAGGCTTGGACAAAAGCTGCCTCAGTACAAAATGCCGTATCTGGTTTTCGCGCATGTCGACCGGACTGCAATTATAGAGTACGCCTTTCTTGAGAGTTCAGCAACACTCTGCAATCATCTATTTCAGTTACGAAAATAGATGATCTCGAACGTCTAAACCTACCATCTACAAGCAGTTCGACGCCGTCTCACACGTCACCATCTCACACGACACCATTAGAACTACTATATATACCTGGTAATAAGCCGACCTGTAAAGAAAAAATCACTCCCGGTACAATTTTAGATAATATCTCTCCGCTACCTTCTACATCATGTATTTCACAAGTAAGGAAACGCGGTAGACAATTGGCTGCAGTACTTACTAGCCCAGTGAATTTGGCGATACGCAAAGATTTAGATGTTAAAAAGAAAGAAAAGGATGCTAAAAAGAATAAAGGGCCTCTGAAAAAAAAGTCAAGAAATTCAAGAACCAAAAGAAGATGTTTTGTGAGTCATCTTCTTCCGAAGACTCTGACGATCATATGGAAATTACTAAAGACTCTAGTGATGATATACAAGATGAAACAAATTGTGAATGTGCCGGCTATGGGGAAATATATTCAACCACATCGAAACAAGAAGACTGGGTACAGTGCGTGCATTGCAATTTTTGGTTTCATGAAAACTGCTCAAAATATGTTAATTTATGTGATATGTGTGGAAAAAAATTGGCAAAAAACGCGCCAAATAAAGTTAATGATCGAGCCATATTACCCTTAGTGTCCGAGTTATCTCACCCTGGCACATCGGGTGAGTTGGACTTTTACAATTTTTTGTATTTTGATGTTTACTGTTTTTGTATGTAAGTTATTGGCTTAACCAACTCTGTACACTTTCTTCTAATGGTATTTTAATATAAATATATAAATATTTCAGAGCATAGACTTTTTTGTGCTAAGATACAGACAGTCAAAAAAGTGTGAGCCATCTCTCCAGGACTTACCCTATATTTATATGATGCCCTTCATTTGTGGTGTTTTCTGGTGTTTCCGATTCTAGCGTTGTCGTTTGTAAGCATTTTTCTTCTCTTTACATTTTTCCTTTACTTCTGTATTGAATGATTTATTTTTATTTATATTTCACCAAGAACTTTCTTGGCCGAGGCTAAGATATTAGACTTAATTTTTGCCCAGCTTTCTTCGACTCCATTACTTTCTGTGATATATGTGTTTCTGCTTTTTTCGGTTATTCTTTTTTGGAATAGGTATCTTGTGGAGTCATCCATTAAGCTTTCGATTTTTATCTTTGCGGTGTATTCAGGTGTTTTGTTATCACATGTATGTGTTTTAATTCGGATTTTGTACAATTCCAATTTATGATCGCTTCTAGGTTATGTTTATGCACTTTTAGTCACAAAACAACAGTCTTACAAGTTTAAGGGGGTATGTTCACCGCCGCAGTTAAAATGAGTGGCATTCAAATAAAGTAACGTTTAACAATTTTTTAAATAGATGGCAGCACGTGCATCATATTTTAATATTTTGATTTTCTCGAAATTTAATTCTCTTAACAGCGACATTGTTGCCAACGAGGCCAAGTACTCGAACTTAAAATATAATATACGATCGGTAGAATCGGTATAGTTCGCTCTCAGTCGGCAGTCTTGTTCAATGTAAATTGAAATTAGCTATTATTTGAAGTTTCACAAATTCTAATTTTTGGATTGATCATTCTTATAATTTTTTAATTTTTGTATCGTGTTGTGTTGTTGTTCATTTACCTTTGAAGTTAAATTGCTGCTTTGATTTTGTTGTGTTGTTTTTTTTTTAGTTTTATAAATATTTTAAATAGTGCATATCAGTCTTGTTTTCTAATTAAATTAAAAAAATTAAATTTCCAGTACAAAAAATTACTTATAATAATAAAAATATACACCTGTAAACCTCATAATTTATTAACCGAGCAGCGGACGCTAAGGGCTGATCAGTTCTTTGTAATTTTACATTATTTTTGGCAACAAGGCTATTAAATTTATTTTTTTTTCAGCCGGAAAACGAAAACCTTCCGTTGCTAAATCAATTTTTTGTTCATTTTGAACTTCACTCTGTAAAAAGCTCATTAGCCCGCAGAATCTTGTTTCTAAAGTTGTAACTTCTGCAATTTTTCCGATATTTTCCATGGACACGAAAACATAAGATGCCATATGCCATAGTCGAACCATATCTTCTGGCAAACATGACTCAATAAGAGGTCACAATATCGCCGCAAACTTGTCAGCAGTTTTGTCTAAGGTCTCAAGTAAACGAAGTTGACTATTAATCATAATTATCATAAAGAGCAGAAATATTACAAGGACTACTAGAAACTCGACTTAAAATTAACTTTAAGAGCTCTCTAATGTAAACTTCCAATCTGGAGATCCTCTCTGCCAAACCTAGCCTGCAATCTCTGAATAATTTTTGACCTCGATTGGAGGTAATTTAAATTTGCGCTTATCTTTACACTTGATGACTTTGAACTTACTGAACCTGTTCTGTCATCATATTTGTACTTAAGTTTAAAGTACCTTGTCTTGTATTTATCCTTTTTCTCCATCTCACTGATTAACTCTTCTTCGGAAGCTTCTTCGAATATAGTTTTAAGTACCGCACTCTCCACTTCACAAAACTCATTCTATTCTTTCCCCTGAACGTGGGAACTCTAAGAGTTCCCAGGTTTCCACTGTACGCTAATTTTCTGCCAGGGTCGCGGGTTTGCCCGTTCAGCTAACAAACTGTCCAAAACAATAGCATTTTCGTAAATGCACTACGAATTACCGTTCTGCGTTTTCGCAGAAATAATACGTTCTTCGTTTTCTGTTTTCGAAATAATACAAAATTAAATTATAAGTACAAAAACTACTCTGAGATAGCGCGTTACAGTTTGCTTTGGTGGTAGGTACAAATTCGACTAACTGTATCTAATCTCTGCAATTCTAATATTATTATTAATATGAAAGATGATGATACTACATTCCCAGACGAAAGTCGTAAAATTTAATTGCCTTACACTTATTCAGCACTCAGCTGGATGTGCTGATTAGGGATTTTTACATATTACATATACAGTAAAACCTCCGTTAACCGAAATAATTGGGGGGAAGGCCCTTTCGGATAACAAAAATTTCCGTTAAAAATAACATTGTTTTTATAGTACTCTTGGTCAAAGTATTGGTGTTAAAAAATACTATGAGGTGATTTCATAATGTTTTCTAATAAGTAGATACAGAATAAAGTAATAAAATCACGGAAAATAAACAAGTTTAACATTATTGTTTAAAGAAATACCAATTTTTAGGCACGCTACCGCGTAAGTTATGACATGGATTCGTTTAAGTACAGTTATGAAAAAATTACTGCTTTCTTTGGAAATTTTAACTAGATATCATTAAAATAGAAAGTTTACAGTTTACGTACATAATCATAAGTTGAAGATTTGTTTTGAAATAGTGACGATAACTGTACCTAAAAAGTATATAAATTTTAACATTGTGACATACCACCTTAAGGGTTCTTTTCCCTCGCACAAAAGGTATTCATTATTGTGTTAAAAAGGTCCTGCGTTAGACAGCCAGTTGTAAGATGATGATAAATAAACTTTTAGGAAGTAAACTGATATTTATTGTTTTAGTGTTTAGGGTTAATTTAACTGTCGAACTGTCACTTGCTAGTTTAAAGGCACGTTCACATTTATATTCTTCTTGCTATAGTTTATACAGGGTGTTTCAAAAAAAGGTAACCCCGTCTCTAGGGTAGGTAAAAAACTGAAAAATAATTGGGGTTTGCTTAGTAAAAAATTTCTGTAACGCCATCCGTTTTTAAGATACAGGGCGTTAAAGAAAAAGAAATTTTACGCATTTTTTACGATTTTGCCGAAACTACTGGCACCATTGTAATGAAATTTTACACGAATATGTTTTGGAAGCTAATACATCCCATGAATTTGTTTTTATATCTGATTCTTATAGAGGGCGCTAGTTACACGGATCGTACTAAGTATTAGTCAATATAACTTTTTTAAGAGTATAATTATTAATCAAAAGTTCAAGTAAACTTAAACATCATTCAATTTTACACGAAAAAGGTACTCTTGGTAAAACTCGATACTGTGTACCGTTTTCGGAATATTTTGATTTGAAAATTATGAAGTAATCATTGATGCTAGTATAAAATAGTTAGTAATTAAACAAAACTCACAAGAAGAAAATTAAATTAATGACTAAGAACATAAAATAAAATTCAATTACAGTAAGTGTTCAAAATACCCTCCGTTTTCGCGAATACACAAGTCTATTCTTTTTTCTAAAGATTTCATTAATCTTCTAAACGGTAGGGGATTAGCTATGATGTCATTAAATTGACGTTGAATTCTTTCTTCCAATTTTTGGCGTGAATTTACCTCTGTAGCATAGACTTTTTCCTTAATATACGACCAAACTGCGTAGTCCAAAGGGTTAAAATCGCATGATGGAGGAAGCCAATGAATCGGAGCTTCTGCACCTCTACCAATCCATCGATTCGGAAAATGATTACTCAACCAATTACGACACCTTCTATCAAAGTGTGGTGGAGCTCCATCGTGCATAAAAAATAAAGTCTTCGCTCGTTTAGCGTTAAATCTTCTAATATCTCGAATAAGGAATTGTTTAAAAAATCAAGATACATATCACCATTTTTAAATTTCCAGGTAGAATATGATAACCTATTAATTTGTTATCTAAAGTTGCTGCCCAAACATTAACTTTAAATGAGTGTTGGTAATGTGATACCCTTTTGACTCGTGGATTCTCATCACACCAGTAGTGTGCATTATGGGAGTTAAACGTACCTTGTCGCGTAAAGGTGGCCTCGTCCGTAAAAAGAATGCATTTTAAAAAATTTGGATTGTGGGCTGTCCTTTGTTGCAATGTTTCACAAAAATCCACTCTAACCGGTAGATCATCTGTCAAGAGCTCTTGGACTTGTCTGTAATGATAAGGATCTAATTGCTGTTCTTTCAGTATCCGCCAAGTACTTGAAGAAGAAGTATTTGTTTGTCTTGCTATATTCCTTACGCTAACTGTTGGATCTTAATCAAGTAAATTTAAAATATTATTTTCTTTATTAATTGTTCTTGTTGTTCTTGGTCTACCAGAATTTATTTTATTTGGTCTCACATTCCCAGTTTCTCGACAATGTCGTTCAACGGCTCTAAATGTTTTTTTACTTGGTAAGTTTCTTCTAGAAAACTTTTCTGCATAACGTGTCACAGCTGCACTAGAACATCCTAAACATTCGCCTAAGGTTAATAACATGTCAGTGTATTCAAAATTTGAGTATATTTTGATTTGATTTTACAAATAACAAGGTTTCAAAACTCTAATTATTGTTGATTTATCGTCATAACAATCAATAAATGTCAGATTTCCATGGCACACTTGAAGAAAATAGAGGTATACCTATTAGAACTTTATCATTACTACCAGCATCAATTATTACTTCATAATTTTTAAATCAAAATATTCCGATAACGGTACTCTGAGATAGCGCGTACCAAGAGTACCTTTTTCGTGTAAAATTGAATGATGTTTAAGTTTACTTGAAATTTTGATTAATAATTATACTCTTAAAAAAGTTATATTGACTAATACTTAGTACGATCCGTGTAACTAGCGTTCTCTATGAGAATCAGATATAAAAACAAATTTATGGGATGTATCAGCTTCCAAAACATATTCGTATAAAATTTCATTACAATGTTGCCAGTAGTTTCGGCAAAATCGTAAAAAATGCGTTAAATTTTTTTTCTTCAACGCCCTGTATCTTGAAAACGGATAGGGTTACAAAAATTTTTTACTAAGCAAACCCCAATTATTTTTCAAGTTTTTACCTACCCTAGAGACGGGGTTACCTTTTTTTGAAACACCCTGTATACTATTTTAGAAACGTTTTGTTGAAATCTTTGGAGCTTTTCTAGTCTTAAATAAATGCTGGACTATATATTGGACTATATATTTTGCATAGGATTTAAGTATACTGAACTTGGATAATTATCTTGAATTTGGAAATTTAATTAATTCTTTGAATATCGCTTTACGCCTTTGTTAAACTAATCACTTTCAAATTAAAAATACCGTTCAAAAGTTAAATACACCCTGATATTTTTACTTTCAATTTTCCATCACATCTATTCAATTATTCACGATGATTATTTTTTGCTGCGCTCCTGTCCACTTCTATATGCGTCTAGAGCAACTGAGTTATTAAAAGCTCTTTTAGTTCACTAACAATGAAGTAAAATTGAAATACACAAAAGCGTTCGCAAAGGTAATTACTCTGATATTGCAATTTTTGAGCAGGTGAAGAATGCACTGGATTTCCAACCCTGAATACGTCCACAATAATGGGGTATATCGTTTTTATTCTTCAGGTATAACGTTCAGTTTTTAGAAAAATGTTCTATACTTTAATAAAAATTGTTGGAAACGCTCAGATAGCTGGCAGTAGATAGATAAAGATTTTTGTTATTCAGCTATTTTTATATTGAACTAACAAGAAAAAATAGACCCAAATTAGAGTTATATAATATTGATATGTGTTTGAGTACGAAATTAAAAAGCTGGTAAATTAATTTAATACCTTGACTGCGTAACGGAAAATCTGTACGTTGTCCTTCTCTGCGTTACATATCGCCGGCGATATGTAAGTACACTTAAGTTTTGTGCGTTACAAGTCCCCGGCGATATGTAAGTAAAGTGACAAATTTTGACATCTATAAGCAAAAGTATCTAATTTTATCAAACAAAAATAATAAGTTATGGAACGAACATAAATTAACTTTATTCTACTTGCTTCGTAGCTCAATACATATCAAAATAAACGTGTACCACAAGAAAATAATAACAAACGAAATATGATTTTTTTTATAACTATTCTAAGAAAAAGTTATTTATGGTGTTTATTAAAAAAAGATAAGCGAAATCCAGGCATATTTGGACAATTATTACAAAAACTTGTTACACGGCGAACTTTCTTGTCGGCTTCTCTGCTGTTTAAAGTTGTTCGTAGTGTTTGGTAAATGCTAAATGCTAAATGCTTAACGAGAATCATCACTGCTAGTATTGAAGGAGAATCTGTGACTGTGACAGCGGTAAAGGGGTGCCCTCAAGGGGAGTATTATCGCCTCTGCTGTGGTCTTTGGTTGTGGATGGCATCAAGGTTACGCAGATGACCTAGTTGTTACAATTAGAGGCAAGCATGACCAGACTATATCTAGTCTCATGCAAACTGCTCTTAACGAAATTAAAAGTTGGTGCTCGAAAGAGGGCTTAAATGTCAACCCCAATAAAACGACTTTGATACCTTTCACAAGGAGACGTAAATACAATTTACAGGCTCCAACTATGAATGGCATCACATTAGACTATTCCAAGGAAGTAAAATATCTGGGGGTAACCCTAGATCAAAAACTCACCTGGAATAGTCATATTGAAAAAATTTTATCCAGAGCTTTGGTGGCAAGTTGGACCTGCCGCAAGACGTTTGGAAAAACTTGGGGCCTACAACCGAAAATGACTCTCTGGTCATATAAAACAATAATTAGGCCCATGGTCACATACGCATCATTCGTACTCTGAGATAGCGCG
>NW_027312717.1:0-26619 GCF_040954645.1 Diabrotica undecimpunctata | reverse complement strand
CGCGCTATCTCAGAGTATATTGAAGCTTGCACATATCTGTAGGTGATGTAGCTCTTTCACTTTGCTGCAGATGAAGCAATATGCTGATTTGTACGTTGGACAATAATTTCTAACATACCTGTATTACAAAAGTATCTTAAAATCTACAAACTATCTTAAGTGGATCTTTTAATATTTTAGTTGAAACACTTGGACAGGTAAATATTTCAATAAATTTACAGATCTGGTTTTATCATTCTTTGGTAGTACGATTTTTTTCCACTAGGTGGATTTAATTTACTAATGAAAAATGCTTTTATGACAGGAGAAGAGATGCTTCCACTTCCACGTCTTATTTGCTTTCTAAATTATTACTTCTTTCTTTCTCATAATGTTTGCCTTGGTGATAATCATCATCATAAAAAGGTTCTTTATCCTCATCATCTAATAATGCTTTTTCCACCAACTTTTAAAGACGGTTCCGCTCTGCTTCGTAAGACGTCACCTGGGAAAATAGACTTAGTAAAAAATTACGTTACCTTCCAATTAATCTTCCTGTAAAGATTCTTTGTTTATAAAAAAAATTAATTTTAATTTTAAGATTGCTCCGAAAATATTGATTTACACATCAATATTATGGGAATACATGCTCACACATTAACTGAAACAATAAACTAGAAGTTCAAAAACATTATGATTTTACCTTTTGTTAATTAAATATTTCAATAAATATAAAACCCGTTAGTTACACCAGTACACGCACGCGGACTCTCAATCCGCATTTGCTTATAATTGGAAACAAGTTAACCTACAAATTGTCAGTCTAAGCTAACATACAGTTAGCCACTTCGTTGGTGTGTTTCTCTGATTGGATTGCTTCTTTTTGGTGGTTATGTGTGCTCTGCTTTAGGTGTCTGTGAACTATAAACATAAAGCAGCCGAGTGGATGAAGATATACATAGCGGCTACAAAAAACAGTGGAGGTATGAGTGAAACTCTATATTTCAATCAAACGGGGACTGTCAGTCCGAGCGCGTGTAGTGAAACGCTACATATATTTAATGAAACATTTTAAAACGCTAAGATATTCATGCATTTAATAATTTCTTATTGTACCTATTTTAAAATCAGGTCAAGATCCTACCTTGCTCAATACTATCGACCAATGTCTATTTACTGTTCTAAATTTTTAAAACCTTACAGTGAAATATCCGATGTCAACAAAAATGAAGCAAATTGATACTTAAAATAACTTATTCAAAAAATAACTTGAGCACTTCTTTTGTCGACATTGAAGGTGCTTACGATGCGGTATGTTACTAATAATAAAAGATACCCCTATATATTGCTATATACATGTATATACTTTACATACTCCTATACATTGCTAAAACTATCTTCTTCTTCAAGTACCCTCCCCGCTACGGAGTTTGGCAATCATCATTGCTATTCGTATCTTTGAAGCTGTTGCTCTAAATAATTGGTTAGATGTGCACTGAAACCAGTATCTTAAATTGCGCAGCCAACATATACGTCGTCTCCCCACTCTTCGTTTGCCCTGAAGCTTTCCTTGAATAATTAATTGGAGCAATCGGTACTTTTTCCCTCTCATCACATGCCCAAAATATTCCAACTTTATTCTCTTGATGGTGATTAACAGCTCCCGTTCTTTGTTCATTCTTCGAAGAACTTCACTATTTGTTACTTTGTCTGTCCAAGGTATTTTCAAAATTCTTCTGTATATCCACATTTCGAAGGCCTCTAGTTTATCAATATTGCTCTTGTTTAAACTCCAAGTCTCTACTCCGTACAGCAGTATCGAGAAGATGTAGCATCTAACCAATCTCATTTTCAGGTTTAAGTTAATGTCATGACTTCCCAGAATGTTCTTCATACTAACAAAAGCGGCTCGAGCCTTTCCAATTCTAGTTTTTATTTCTTCTGTGATGTCATTGTTGTTATTAATTTTTTTTTGAATAAAATCCTTTATAAAAAGGTATATAAAAAACCCAGTTGGGCTATGTTGCATTGACAAAACGTTTTCGGAATAAATATTCCATCATCAGTGTCAAGTTAATACATGGATGTAGCCACTAAATATGTGGGTAAAAACCCTTTAAAAATTATTAAATAAGATTTGATCTACATTATGTCTAATTTACATTTAAGATGTTAAAGTTACCGTTGGATAGGTAACAGGGCGACATATGACTCTACATTAGTTGCGAGTCCTGAGCCGGTATGTCTACGAGGACTTTGTCAAAGCAACTGTTGCTTTGCCCAATTTTTAATATACCTGCTAGCTTTGCTACTTTAGAGAGGTTGTTTTCTTGTGCGAACCGGTTTGTGGAACAGCGACTTATTAGATTATTATCCGATCATTTGGACAGATTATTATTTTTAAATATTTTGAATATAAAGGAAAGAAAATTTAATTATTAGATTTAAAGAAATCGCTCCGACGTAATTTACATTAAATTATAATTAAACTTACCAAAATATTCTTCTGAGATTAAATTTTATATATTTTTGTCATAAATTGTTGTAATGGAGTGTATTATAGTACTATTTTCATATTGTAGTACATCGTTTGTCCTACAAGATATCACAGGTAATCTGAGACTCTATGTAATAGATACTAACTTATGTGGGATTATTAATCTCATCTGATATCTCACTCTATGAGAGGGTGAGAATATAAAGGATTAATCGATAGTAACACAGGTTGCACATAATTTTTACGATGGATTTTATGAGAGAGGGAATATAAAGGATTAAACGTTTGTTCACACGTTACACAAGAACAAGTACGATTTAGAAACTAATAATCGAGGGCGGAGTTCAAAGAAAAACACCTATTAAAAGATCTTCAAACCGTTGGGTGGATCAAACAAAAGTAATGATTAACCGAGGATTACAAGAAGCCAAACAACTATCCCCCGGACAGGCTCCATATAAGGGATCAGTATTTCTACGCGTGATGTCCTGGACAAAACATAAAACCAACTTGACGATTCTGGAAAAAATTCATATAAAAGACAGGCCATTGAAAAAAGTAAAACGAGCATATCTAATTTACTTGGGCCATATAACTAGAAGAACAAAGACCATGAAACTATTGCTAGTCCATGGTAGCAAGGAAAGGTATAAGGCCGAAGATCACGAGGAAGATCCACCACGCCCCGACAGGCGGAAAGGGCTCAAGGAATAAGGAGGAGGACTAGGAAAGAGGACATAGGCTAAAAAGTATCACGTATTGGTTTGCTTAGACAAAAACATAACTCACACTATTCAAAAGACCTCATAGGGAGAAAATACTAACCCTTGTACTCTCACCTATCACAAGATACCTATATATCTATACTTTGAATATATTAAAAACACTGAATTCTTCACATGTACTAATAATCATTGATGAGGTTATCCCATTTTTCCCAGTAAAAAACCTTTTAGACCATAAAATTATAAATCCAATCATTACATCTGAAATTTTATATCCTTTTGAAATTTGCATAAACCAGGACTACTTTGAATTTAATATTCAAATATATACAATATAAAATTCATTCTAATTACAATCAAAATCCTAATCCTCGGCCATCATTTAGCAAAAGAATTAGCAACTTCACATTTCCGGATATTCTGCACACCAATATTGATTATGCTTCCCCTTGAACTATAAAAATTCCATATTGTAACACAGAGCTGTCAACTTATACTTAGTACAATAACCTTTCATTTTTTTTTCTCCAATACTTCTACAAAATTAAAAATAAATATTCATCCTTTAAACTAGCTTATACCGATGCATCAAAAACACCCGAATTGTAAACAGTAGGATCCGCCATTGTCAC
Organism: Diabrotica undecimpunctata; assembly: GCF_040954645.1. NCBI lineage: Eukaryota > Metazoa > Arthropoda > Insecta > Coleoptera > Chrysomelidae > Diabrotica > Diabrotica undecimpunctata. The sequence continues at coordinate 22,786 of NW_027312717.1, read as the reverse complement.
AGAGGATTCTGTGCTCAAGTTTCCACTACCTAAGGACTACTTAATATATTCTGCTGAATTACCTGCAACAAACTCTTAATCGACCTGAAGACATGACAGTAATATTCACAGATTCCCTAAGTGCAATCCTGGGAATTCAGAAAAATATATCTGAATCATCCGATTTTAGAACAGATTAAAAAAGACCTTGTCACTCTACAAAATAATCATAAACAACTGCATATTGTGTGGATACTATCTCATGTGGGGATACCAGGAAATGAGATAGCTGTTCAAATGGCCTAAGAAGCTTGTAAAATGGAGTGATCGGATGATAGAACCAACAAAATTTCTCACTCAGATATGAAAAAATGCATCAAGGTGTACACAAAATACTTATACTGGTTACGAAGATGGCAATTCTTGCTAAATAATAAATTGCGGCAAGCAAACCCAGATCTATCAGCGAAAACACCAAATTTAGTAAAGCGAATGGACCAGGTTGTACTACATGGTATCCGAATAGGACATACCAGACTGACGCACGAACACCTACTAAGTAAGGAACCTCCTAGAATATGCTACGCCTGTGACACCAATATACCTGTAGGCCACATTGTTATAGACTGTCAATTGTATCAAATGGAAAGATAAGCAAGCTACTGGACTACCAAGTGATATAAAATGCGCTTTAGACAGTGCGAATTGTGAAAAAATCATTAGGTTTTTAAGAAAACGAAATTGTATAATCAAATATAAGTATATAATTCAAGAAAAATTCTAAATTATAATCCACTTTGTAAAAACTTTATAGTTTATATTTTATATTAATCAATGTAATATATTATAGTCTATATTGTACCACCGCTAATAACCTTTTATGGTTGATGCGGGTTATTCCCAATAAAAAAAATTCATTAACACGACTATACACAACATAAATTGGCAGCCTACTATAGCGTGTTACATAAAATAACTGAAATTTCCATGTCAAAAAACAACTTCGAGACAGAATTAAATATCAATAAGCAAATAGTGGTAAATAACGGGTACAATGAATAAACAATAAATAAAATTTAAAATTAAAAACTACCTTAGAAAGCCTTAAAATTACTATTTCCACCATCAAAGATATAGCACTAACTTTTAAAACAAACAACAACTTAGGCAAATATATTAAGAACAATAAGAACCAAAAGAGAAAGCACTAACATAGTAGTGTATACAAACCTAAATTTGGCAACTGCCCAAAAACTTACGTCGGTCAATCTGGTAGAACTTTTAACAAGCGGATAGCAGAACAAAAAATAGTTGTCAATAAATGAAACACAGATTATATGTACGCAGTTCACCTTCTAGATCGTAATCATTTCTTTTAATGACCAATTTCAAATTCTTCAAATTAAAAATAAAATCCTTAAGCTATCTTTGTTAGAATCTATGAACATTTACAAATAAAAGAACATATACCCAATTTTGAATGATCAACTTTAGACAAACAGTTCTCCCCTCTTCAGCTGATTCAGTTAAAGAATATAAAGTGTGTTAATAAATTATAATAAATTTTGTGAATTTTTAAAGTATTTACAATTTTTTTTTGTTTCAGTTCGTCCCCTTACAGTGGAGATTTTAATCAGCAATAATCCATTTTCGGCAGACAGGAAATACGACATACCTTGCCAAAGCTTCGGGTCGAGACCACCGGCTAAAATAACCTGGATTATGGACGGTAAAGAGTTATTACCGCCGAAATATAACGCTACGTATTCGGTACGTTTAATTACACTTACACTAACTTATTAATTTAAATTACATAGAACGACATAATAATTGATATTTGCATCCCATATGGTTTAATAGAAATTCTGGCGCTTAATTGTTTGATCCAGAACATTGATATTGGAAACTATGCGATAGTTTACGATATTCATGAATATTGGAAAATTTTTTGTAAATAATTGTTTATGTACATTACTATTATAATTTTGTCTGTACAGGATAATTATAATTTGCTATGCATATAGACATAAAGTTATGAAAAACGGTTTTGGTAAACTACTTTCTTTTCAAAACTGTGGAAAAAAAAATGTTGGTTTCGTGTATTATAAAAATGAATTAAATAAATTTTTGTTGTGTACTTAATGTACACAACACACAAAAGGTACACGTTTATAAGTAGAAACACATAATTGTAAAACATTTTATGAAAACAATGTATATACACACGTAGTACACACACAGGACTTTATGAAAAGCACATATAGAAGAAAAACCTAAATATTTTAAGCAATTCTTCTAAATATTTTTCTGAAGCTATTTTCTTGTATAATCCTAATACAATTTACTATTTATACTGGGAATCAATCACAATTTTAGTCAAAATATGTTTATTTGGATGTTTCGATTTCCACTTTGGGAATAGTTCTCAAACGTAAATTACCCAAATTTTGTTTTTCTTGCTGGGTACTTATTCTTATTGTGCCGTCTTCTAAATAAGATTGGTGACCACTTCTTTCAACGCTTTCCTATCTTTTACAACGTGAAATATGTTCAACACTGAGGTGGGTCCAATCTCTAATATTCCTCAGTTCCTCTGTTTCTTCCCAAGCCCGTTCTTCCATCTACTCTTCCTTGGATGATGACGTGCAGCAGAGAGTATTTAATGTTTGAAGTACGTGGCCCAAATACTATGTTTTCCTTATTTTAATTGTTAATTTATAAGCTTTCTGCCATGTTTAAGCCGTCTTTTCGTGAACACTATGAAGCTTTGAGGACGATTCAGTTAACCCTTTGAAGCCCGAATTTTACTAAATTAAAGAAAATAGGATGTTTGTGAAATTTATTTAGTTTAGTACATTCTTAAAACAAATTCAGTCAAAATAAACAATGCTTATCCTAAAGTACGAGGATAGATTGATATTAAACTAGCCTTTGATATATGGCGCCACTTGATATCGAATTGGTTTCGGTGTTGACATTTGCCATTCATGACATGTCTGTCAAAATTTTAAATTTTAAAAACAATTAGTTTGGTTTTTACAGCCGTTAAAAGCAAGCAAAATTTGTGTTTTCGGAGAAATGGAAAAAGTGGAGTATCGTTCTGTCATTAAGTTTCTCCACAAAAAGGGTAGAACGAATCTGCAAATCAAAGCCGACCTGGAGGAAGTTTATGGTGAGGTTGCACGTTCGTAAGCAACAGTAAAATTTCGGAAAGCTGAATTTGTTCGTGGTCGTACGAGTGTTTTTGATGATGAGCGTCCCGGGAGGCCAAATGAAGTCACCACGCCGGAAATGATCAACAAAGTCCATGACTTGATTATGGGAGATTGTCGAATTAAGTTCCGCCAGTTAATAGAGGTCCTAAACATTTCCTACGAATGCGTACACAACATCATTCACCATCATTTGGACATGAAAAAGCTACCGCGCGATGGATGCCGCGTTTGCTGGCAATCGATCAAATGCAAAAAACGTGTAATCACTTCTGAGACGCTTTTGGCCATGATACGGCGCGATCCGAAGGATTTTTTTTTCGCCGATTTATCACCGTTGATAAAACCTGGGTGCACTATTACACACCGGAAACCAAAGAACAGTCGAAACAGTGGCGCAAACGCGGCGAAGGGCCGCCGAAGAAGGCAAAGGCCGGCAAAGTGATGGCGACTGTTTTCTGGATGTGAAGGGCATCATCCACATCGACTACTTGGAAAAAGGAAAAACAATCAATGGTAAGTACTACGCAGCATTGTTGAATCGATTCGATGCCGAATTGCGTCGAAAACGCCCCGGTTTGGAATGCAAAAAGTGCTCTTTTACCAAGACAATGCACCGGCTCACCGATCGGTCGTCGCCATGGCAAATTTACACGAATTGGGCTATGAATTGGTTGAATACCCACCGTATTCCCCAGATCTAGCCGCCAGCGATTTTTTCCTGTTTCCAAACCTAAAAAAATGGCACGGAGGACGCCGTTTCGCAACAAATGATGAAGTCGTCGCTGAAACTTCGGCCTATTTTAAAGAGCTCGAGCAAAGTACTATTCGGATGGGATAAAAAAAATTGGAACATTATCTTACTAAGTGTAATGAGCTAAAACGGAACTATGTTGAGAAATAAATCGATTTAATTCCAAAAAAACTTGTTTTTTTTTAACAGAGGCTAGTTTTCTATCAATCCACCACCTATATCCCGCAGGATGTGGTATTCTCAAGATACCAGCAAGAATATAGCGTAACAAAAAATTTAATGAGAAATAAAAACCAAGTAGCACTGCTTTCTTCCTGTTCTTTCTATTGTTTTGCATGGAACGTTGCAAAATAATTTTTGTCGTGCTTGAGATAGAGTCCGACATTGCAAGATGAACATTTCCACTGTGTTCTGCAAACATCTGCTGTCGTGCTGCAGTTGGCACACTCAAACAAGTAGTTCTTTGGGGCATATGAGAAGACTTTGAATGACGCAGTTCCAAGGGAATATTTACTTACTGGTTTCTTTGCTAATGGTCTTCCATTTTTATTTGTTCTAGAGCTCCAATAAGGCTTTTAACCACAGAAAGCCGGAATTTTTTCAAAGACATAATTTTGGATTGGCTTCTAAGTTGAAATAGAAATGAATGCGTTTATGACGCAAGCATCCACAAATAAAAAAAATATTCTACGCCACCACTTATGTAATTTACGATTCACTTCATAAAGACTTTTCAGCATGTCAAATTTGTCAACATGTTTTGGTGATTTGCTAACAGAATCACACTTCTGCGATCTATCCACTTTAATGCAGATAGTCCATCTGTTGAAATACGGTAATCTAAAACGAAATAGTAAAGTGTACAAATAAAGAAGTCGAAATAGTCCTGGGGATAGAGAACTGGAAATATTGAGACTTTACAGAGCTATATGCCTTTATTGGACCACTACTGACTGCAGAGCACCTGAATGCCAACATCCAGAATGTAGATATACTTTGGAGTAAGTTTTATGGACCTACTATATTTAAAGCTACTATGGGGTTAAAACAATTTAAAAATTTGCTAAGATTTGTTCGATTTGACGATAAGGACACGAGGTCTGAACGAAGAAAGAAAGACAAATTAGCAGCAATGCGATGTGTGGAATCAAGTCAACCAAAATGTAGTAGTATTCAGAAATACTATTTACCAGGAAAAAACATAACGGTAGATGAGAAATTTGTTCCGTATCGAGGTAGGTGTCCTTTCAAGCAGTATATGCCTTCAAAGCCAGATAAGTATGGCATACTCTGAGATAGCGCGAATATGGTGTGACTCGGAAACATATTGCCCTCTAGGTAGAATACCATATACAGGAAAAAAACGGAAATACAGTAGCCAAAGGTCTTGCATGTCAAGTTGTAAAGCAACTCGTTGAGCCTTATCATAATTACAAAAGGAATGTAACTTGCGACAACTATTTTACTGATCTTGTTCTCGCACATGAATTACTGACAAATTCACTCAGTATTGTGGGCACAGTGAAAAAAAATAAGAGCTTTGTTCCTCGGGAATTTCTAGCAAACAAGAACCGTTAACTTCAAAAGCATCTCTTGTTTCTTACGTTCTGAAAAAACAGAAAAGTGTCCTAGTCTTGTCTACCATGATGATGATACTTTAATACAATATTACAAAATGTGGTGTCAATACGCTAGACCAAATAGTTCATAAATATATGTGCAAAAGACGAACTACTAACCGTTTGCCTTTTTCATTTTTTACGAATATTTTAGACGTGGCGGGAGTAGCGTTATTTATTACTTATACAAATTTACATCCAAAATGGAACGAAAACAAAAATGAAAAGCGAAGATTTTTTTTTACAACGACATCAGGACAACTAGTGTTGCCTCAAATTTTGGGAAAAAAACGAAGGGAACTACAATGGGACACAAAACAGTATATTGAAAAATGCTTGCAGGAAGTTGAACCACACAATAAAATTTTTTTCTACAAAAGTTTTCTTGCATTTCATTATTTTAAGCAAATCCTTCAGGTAGATCGCACCCTCGAGGTAGACCACATACTATAGTAGCACCTTTTTTGAATCTAGACAATATAAATTTAACTTTAATGAAAAATCAAAAAAGAATATTAGAAATATAGTACATTCAAGAAAAATGGTGGGCCCAACGGACCCGAGTTGCCCGGTTACGTAAGTAAAATGTGTTGCCCGGATAAGGGTTGTAAATGAAGTTGCTGTCAATTAAAAAAAGACTAACTTCATCTTAAATTGTCGCAAGACAACTTTTATTGAAATTATTTTTCTTCATTTTTTTTTAATAAAGATGATAAAATGATCCTTCTTCTTTCATAAACTGTTTTTAGAATTACTGTAACTTCATCATTTTCTGGATTATATTGTTGCAAAAAACTGTTTACAATTTGAGATAAAGAGATAAAAAAATTTTTAAACAATCTGACTAATTGGTTTGAAATTTTGATCATATTTTGAGCAATAGAAGACACATTTCTGTGTCATTATCATCATTTTTAACATTCTGTGTAATATGAAGGTTTCAAGTAAATTTTTAAGAAAGTAATTAATAATTATATAAAACTAAAATTTCTAATTTATTTTGCATGTTTCTAAGCAACAAATAAGGATAAAAACATTTAAAAAAGACATTTTAAAGGTTTTTATATGAATAAGTTTATTAGTCTTAAATTTGTTTCAAATGCTTTACTTTTTTGCTGACGGACGAAATAAGTAAAAAAATATTTGACATTAATTTGTTAATAAGTCCAAAAAATCGACTGCAGGAAACATATAGGTTTTTGATACAGAGGTCCATACTACTCAAAACTACTGTCAACTGCTTGACCGGTTAAGTGTCACTCTGAGATAGCGCGTTTTACTTGTTTCCCTGACCTCAGGAAATAAGGTAGCTGTGACCTGTTTTTGGACGTTAGACCATCATCCCAAACCTTTTCAAATGTGTTCAAGACGTCTAGGATGGCAGTTGTAGAGTAGGACTTGTTTTCAAGGGTATTCATTTCTAGCTGTTCTGACTATTGTATGTATTTACTCATACATATGCTGATATTTGACATCCAGAAATGTACTGAAGTTTTTGGGACATACTCCAGCATACAACTCACTTAGGGCTCGATAACATGAAAAGTGTCCCACCAGAGCTCAATTCTTTTGATACCGTAGGTATCTGGAACAAGTCGATTTTCAACTTCGAGGGAGTCAAAGCCAATTGGCTTAATCTGGATAATAATAATAACTACTACCTAAGGAAAGTAACTAATCAAGTAAAACATTGTCAAATCGAGAAAATCCCAGTTAGTATCAATAACCGTTCGTCGCGATAATGTTAGAGGACCCCAAAATGGATGAAACATTGCAAGCAATTAACAAATTGAAGAACGAAAAGCTCCAGGCTCTGACAATATACTGGCTGAATTCCTTAAGTACGAAGGAGAAACTCTACATAGACAAATACACAAACTAATAACAGTTATATGGAACGAAGAGAAAATACTAACAAAATGGCACGAAAGTGTAATAATTCCCATCCATAAAAAGGGAGACAAAACCAAGTGCTCTAATTATAGAGGCATCTCCCTATTTAATACGGCATATAAAATCTTATCGAACATCCTATTAAGTAGGCTGACACTGTTTATAGAAATATTCATGGGGGCTTCAGAAAACGTAGATCGACTACAGATCAGATCTTCACTCTAAGACAGCTGCTTGAAAAAGGACAGAGTACGGATAGTTAACAAACGCTCAGAATTTTTCGAAATAAGCACTGGCCTGAAACAAGGAAATGCGCTGTCACATCTCCTCTTTAATATCATCCTGGAGAAAGTAGTAAGAGCAGCACAACTTAAAACAGAATTACTGACAGTAAATGGATCAAAATAACTACTAGCATATGCAGATGACATTGACATTGTGGGAAACACAGTCACCAATGTGAAGGAGACTTTTAATAAATTGGAGGTAGAGGCAAAGGAAACTGGTTTAAGGGTAAAAAAAGAGAAAACCAAATACATGTGCATCAACAGGTAAAAGAGACGAGATAGAATACAGCAAAATGTTACAATAGACCCATATAACTTTGAAAGAGTAGAGAGTTTTAAATATCTCGGACCAACAATAACTGCAGATAACGATATGGCGGAAGATATTAATGGAAGAATTCAGACAGCAAACAGATGTATGTACAGCCTCCACAATACTTTTAAATCTAAAAGATTAACACGAACATCAAAGATTAGAATATATAAAACGATGATTAGACCGGTGCTCATGTATGAGTGTGAGACGTGGACCCTGACCAAAGAAATAAAAGAAAACTTAGATGTTCTGAGAGAAAAATCCTTAGAAGAATCTTTGGGCGTTATCAGGACATTAATAGTAACCAATACCGAATGAGAACAAATGCTAAGGTCAAGCAGATGTATAGAGCGAGCGATATAGTCCAAGAGATTAAATCCCAACGTCTAAGATGGGCTGGCCATGTCCATAGACTCCCTAATAACCGCCTTGCCAAGTTAATATGGGAGGAAGCCCCCACAGGAAGAAGGCGCTTAGGACATCCACGAATGCGATGGAGAGACAATATATGGTCAGATCTAAGAACAATGGGGCTACCCACTAACCTACCTATTATGGACGATCGTTTTAAGATCGGAAGCAAGTAGTGCAGTCAGCCAAAACCCACCCGGGTTGTAGTGCTACGAGAAGAAGAAGTGATAATGTTGTCTTTATTTGATATATTTTATCGTTGACGGAAAAAAAAGCTTAAATTAGTGATTATAGATTCTCTAAGTAAAGGGCTAAAGTAGTTTTAAAAACAAATTCGTGAAAAATATCATTTTATGTTCAAAAGGTCCCGGACAGTCTTTAATAAACGCTTTTTGTTTGTATAATATATATTTTCGTAAATGTATATAACAAAAATAAAGAATTTAAGTAAAGATATCGGAATCCAATTTCATAACTACCTTAACGAATACGAGTAGCGTGAAAATTTACTTTACTGCCCCTCACAGTTTGCAGTAAAAGCGATTTTCCAATTCTCGATGTCTTAATTCGTTCTCAAATGGATCCTCGCACTTTAGTTTCACCTTCCAACCTTTTTTTTTTATAGGACTCCGAAGATGGAAACTCCACCACTTCAATTCTCTCCTTCGTGCCCACCAGACTCGACCAACGGCCGATCGCTGACGTGCAGAGCATCCAATCATTTGGTACAAAATGGCGTGGAGGAACACACCGTGAAATTGAACGTATTCTGTAAGTTGTTTCAATGAATATAAAAAGAACAACATTGTTAATTATGAGACGTCCTTTTCTCTCTGATGCCAGTTTCTTCGTAATTTAAGAACTCTATAAACATGTAATTTTGATCTTTTCAACCTAGACGATATCATTTTTTTGCTTATAAATAATTTAGTTCTTATATTTCAATAAAAATAAAGCTTAATAGTGAATAATTTACATTGAATTTAATTTATGCTCTTCTGATAAACTTTCTCGTTCCATTTTATTTTTGTTTATTGTCACAATTTAATTTTTACGTTTAGTTTAAAATTAAATATACTGTTTACTTAATAATAAGGCAGTAAGTAGTTAAAAATTATAAAGTAACGACGCTTGTAAGTAACAAATGTTTTCGGAAAAGTCACTGTTTGATAACTAGTCTTAAATACCTTTGCAGTTGGTCACTATTGGGAAGACATTTTGAATGATTACAAACTTTCATATCGCTGCTTTCTAACAGAACTAGTCTATGTCCGAAGTGACAACTTTTCAGGAAAGCAATTTGTTTTTCAGAAGTTTGGTTTTCCATTATTTTTTTTTTCAAACATTAACGGTTACTTTGTGGATACTTTTCAATTAATTTAGAAACGTTTACATTACTATAAAACTAGTTTTTTGTTTCATTATTTTAATAAAAAATTAGGTGGACATAGACTAGTGCTTCATCAGAATTATTAGTGTAGAAATAGCTTATCTGGACTTATTCTAGTTCTACACTAAAAATATTCTTCATTTTTACAAAACCACGCAGTTGCTATTTAAGTAAAGCCGAAATGAAGGAATGATTAAATAAATTACTATTCTTAATAAAAATACAAATATTTTATTAATACCTCACTGATTACACAATAAATTATAAAAACAGTGATTTCTTAAATTAAGTTCCTTTATGACTTTAAATTCAAATAAAAGTCATGGTGCACGGTAGGAGTGACCAATTATTTACATAGATATTTCAAATCATCTAATTTCTTTGTACTAATAGGTAAACGTTCAACATTTAACATTTGCATGTCATTAGGTACTAACACAAAGTGTTTCTTCTTGTCCTACGCTCAGTATTATTGCTGATAAAATTCACATCATCATAATTGTATTTTATAAAAACAGCATTGGGGTGATCGGGCTCAATCATTATGACACGTACCTTCTGCCAATTGACCTTTCCTCCATTTTTATTTTTGCCCATTTCGTTACAAGTATGTTTTCAACAAAACAAAATCGTAAAATTCATCGATTTCAGTAACATTGAATAGAATCTTTCTACATTCTGTTCGTGCAATAAGGTACCACTGACTTGGCGCGTATATAGCAACATTTTTTAAAGTCCTCTCAACATTATAATGTATACTATCACCTTCGTTTTGGATATGTCCCTTTTCCAAGAAAAAGTGGGAAATTTTAATTTTATGTTTAGCAGCTAGATCTTTATACATTACGACAGCATTTCTATTGAGATTTTATCTCCCACAATTGTCAGAAAAAAAACACATTTCTCGTTTTCCTTTCAGAGTCTTTGTTTCTATTAATTTTTTTAACACAGGAAGCTACTTCATTGGATTCTCTCGGTCCTTTTGTCTCATCCCACATGTAGCAATAACTGTAGTGTTGCAATCCCACATGTAGTGTTTGAAGAACTTGTTGCATATCAAAAACTTCTGCAAAATAGGTATCATCATGTTCACACCTCATCTTTGATTTTTCTTTGTTTCTCTTGCAAGATCTCGTTATTTAAATGGTCTTCAATTAAATCTTTTATTTCATTTCTCTATTCTTCATTGCTGTTTTTTATGTACTTTGCATAGGTCACACAAATCCTTTTTTTGGTTTGAAAAATCCAAGGTTAAAATTTGTGTTGTATAAAGGCATTGACAACTTCGCGAATTGTTGAATATTTTTATTCATACAGTCTTTTTTATTTAAATTATACATTTTGTAATATTTAGATTTGAATCTAAATATTGTTTCTGTGTATCTTTTCGGCAATAATGGCTTTCTAACCTCGGAAACATATTAATATGATCCATCCCTGACTGTTTTATTTGACAAATAAATTTGTAGCACACCCATTTTTTCCTCTTTGATCTTCGCCAACTATATTCAATATTTATATCTGTTTGGAAAATGCAATTTTTATTATTTGATGTGAAAGACACAATGTATTCAGGAAAAACATTTTACAAACTCTTTCCTTCTTTTCGGAAGTACAAAGATAATAGAAATAAGACATATACCTGCGTGATTGTTTTTTACTACTACCTGTCGACCTTTCTTCATCATCCTTATCGTCAAAATCATTAGTGCTGTCATCAGTTTTATTATTTCTTACTCTTGAGCGTATAATAGGCTTCTCCTCTACAATATTTATAATAAACTCCTACGGTAGAGGCCAATAACAAAAAATACTATATGCTAAAATGTAATTAAAAAAGTAATCTACATACCCTAAAACATAAGTAAATAAAATTAAATTATTTAACTGTACAAATAGGAACTATTAAAATTATATTAATATTACTAATACTTATATTGTTGTGACGGTGCCACTATACAGTGTGGCGCACCGAAAACGAAACAGAGGCATTTACTGGCAGATGATTCCTTTTTTGAAAAAACGCTCGGACCCGTCGATTTTGTTTTCGAGGGGGACACAAAATTGGTATAAAATCACTTTAACATTTGCAGCCCCTAAGCGGGGGGTGGCATCATCCCTAAAATCTTAAATGAAAAGGGGGGTCGAATGATCCATTATTTGAAAGGTCTTTCAACTCCCTTTATAATGATGTAAAATTTATGTATTTAATTCAGTAGTTTTGGAGATGTATTGATTTAAAGTTTAAAGTAGACTTTAATAGGTGCATCAAATTAGTAGAAGAAATTTGAGTAAAAGCATTTTCTTGATAAGTAAATTCTTTTATTTACTACGCCCATGGTTTATTAATAATAAAAATAGCAATTGAAGTGTCCTTTGTGACAAAAAAAGTTGTTTCTTAAAGAAAGATAAGTAGAGAATGCCACGTACTTATTTAAATAGGAAATAGTACATTAGTTTTCGATTGATTTGACCAATCTTTGTTGTTAAAATATCATTTATTGCTTGATACATAAATTAACCATGTATATTCCACGGCAGAAACGGTTAAAATTATTGAAATATTTTCGGAAAATAATCAGTGCGCTAATAGACAGCACAAATTTTTAATGAGCGACATGAGAACAATAATGTGCACCGAAAATATGTTCTAGAACTTGTAGCTAAATTTCGGGAAACTATATCAGTCGCCAATAAAAAACGTAATATTGAAAATCCTATAAGGAACGAAGCAACAGAAGTGGGGGGTTTTAGGGCAAGTTATTGTAGATCCTACATTAAGTACCCGCAAATTGCAAACTTCGTGTGGTGTTAGTCGACGTACTATCCAACGGATTCTAAAGGCCCATAATTTTCATCCGTATAAAATTCATCTTGTACAAGAACTTAATGAAGACGATTTTGATAAGCGATTAGAATTTTGTGAAGTTATGACTGAACGAATTACAAACGATGAATAATTTTTATTTAACATTTGCTTTTCCGACGAATGTTCCTTTTTTTTTTATGGCGAAGTAAATCGTCATAATTGTCGATATTGGTCGGACTCTAATCCCAGAATTTACCGTGAGGTACAGACACAGCAGCCACAAAAATTAAATGTTTTGGGCTGGCATTTTTGGCGATCATTTGGTTGGTCCCTTTTTTCTTACCTGGAAATTTGACTGGTGAAATGTATTTGGAATTACTGCAAAATGCCATAGATCCTGCGCTAACAGATATAATTAAAAATCAGAATGATGGTCGATACGTTGAGAATATGTTGATGATCCAACAGGATGGTGCCCCACCACATTCGGCATTAAGAGTTCGGCATTATTTAGATCAGACCTTTCCAGGTCAATGGATTGGTAGAAGAGGTGCCGTTGAATGGCCCCAAGATCGCCAGATTTATCACCTTTGGATTTCTTTTTGTGAGGTTACTTAAAAAGCAAAATCTATGCTACTCAGCCAACATCCTTAGAAGATTTACGACAAAGAATTGTGAATGAGTGCCATCAAATTACTCCTCAAATATTGCAAAATGTCCTGCAACGTTTTCAGCAAAATCTTTATTATTGCATGGAAAGTAATGGTGGTCATTTTCAACATTTTCTCGGCTGACAGGTTAGTTCATTCTTTATTTTTTAACAACTTTGCTGCTATGTATTGATCTCCTCTTACGATGATGTATTTAAACTTTAAATCAATAAATCTCCAAAACTACTGAATTGAAGTACATGAATTTTACATCATTGTAAAGGGAGTTGAAAGACCTTTTAAATGATGGATCATTCGACCCCCCTTTCCGTTTAAGATTTTAGGGATGGTGCCACCCCCGCTTAGGGGGCTGCAAATGTTAATGTAATTTAATGCCAATTTTGTTTCCCCCTCGATAAAAAAATCGACGGGTCCAAGCGTTTTTTTTTTTTAAAGGAATCATCTGCCAGTAAATGGCATCTGTTTCGTTTTCGGTGCGCCACCCTGTATAATTCTCACGACTCAACATAATTTTTTGAATTCTCAAACAGGAAAAAGATTTTGAGATACAAATAACACAAACTATCCTATGTTTACAAAAACTAGACCAGTGCTGCCACGATCTGGAGAGTGCAGAACTAGTCTATCTCCAGATAGGCCAGATAATCGATGCATCGACATGCATCGATTATTTTTTAACATTCAAAATCAAATATTCTACTTTTACCTTTTTTAACTTTTTTCTTGTTTCATATTAATCCTTTTAATTAATTAAATATAAACTGCATCATGCAATGTTTTTGATAAAGGAACTTGAGCTTTTTTTAGCCAATACAATAGAGAAAAGATTAAAGAATACAATTGGAAACACTCGAAAAACAAACAGAGACAAAAATACTAAGTCACTGGCCAGCATAACTATATTAATAGAGACGCTGACCCTCTCATTTTATTTAACTTGCACACAGTAATACCAAACTTGTTTACTTTGTTAAAAATATGAGTTTGTTACCCTAATTCAGCTTATTACCTAACTTTAAATGCATTTACTGGACAGACGCTGAACGCAGAAAGTATATATAAACCATTTATTATACCAAGGAACTTTTAATGTGCACATTCCAATTTAGGTATACAATGCTTGTGTGACCAAATTTGCATAGGGAGAGCATAATAAACTAGGATAGTGTACATGTTGAAACCGATATTAGGCAAGTTACGTAAACAGTTTTTAAATAAATATTCACTGAACGTAATATATACCACTCTCTTTAAAATATATATTTATGTTTCACGTTTTATAAACGAACAACTGTATTTTAGTAATCCAGTAATCGAGGAAAAAATATTTAGGAAATTAAATAGTAATATCGAATATTTTTTGACAAAAAAATATATATATTCAGGGTTACGCAATTAAGCTGTTACCTATTCAAACGACCATAATTTTTTTGTGGGAAATTATTATTTTATTGATTCACATGACAAAATGGGTGAAAATAATCAAAATTTCAGATTCCACTTACTTTAGCTCGATGTGGCCACCTTTTGCCATGACTATGGCCTTCAAACAATCAAAAACAAGTTGCATGCTGCACGAATGTGATCTTCTGGTATTTTGGCCCATCAACGCATAATTGCTTTCTTCAGCGCATACATACTGGAATATTTTTTAGTCCTTACCTTGCTCTCCAAAATGGACCAGATGGATAGTCCATCGGATTTGCGTCTGGCGAATTCGAAAGCCCATTGTGTAGATGAAATAAAGTGTGGAACGTGGTTTTTTAACCATTCCTGGTTCACACTAGCTTATGAGACGGTGCCGAGTCTTGTTGGAACGTCCATGCTCTACAACTGAAATGTTTGCGTACCACGGCTCTAAAGTAGCTTCTAAAACATTTTCCCGATAATATCTTGTATTGACTTTGACACCAGATTCAATAAAAACGATTGGAGAGCGTCCATCGGCGGTTATAGCTGCCCATACCATTACATGAGATGGGAAATTACTTCGGGTGGCCGTTCGTAAGCTCAAACTTTCGTAGGTGCGTTCCGTCAAGTAAACGCGATCATTTTGAGAGTTTATGAACTGCCTCAATAGGAAAGTATTTTCATCAGAGAACAGTATGTTCGGAAATTCGCCACGTTCGCGCAGGCGTAACAACTCCTTTGCTCTTTCAAGTCGAACTTTTTTTTTGCTTTGGTGTAAGATGGCGTGCTTTATGGAACTTTTAAGGCTACAACATGAGCTCCTTTTTCAATATTCGTTGCATGCTTTGCTGGGATATTTTCAGTTCTTTGGCCATTTGATTACCACTACGACGTGGATTTCGCTCAAGTCGAGCCTTCACTTTCCGAACCGTTTCAGGTGATGTTGCTGTGTTTTTTTCGTCCACCACCATAGCGTTTGCATAGCTTTGAGGTGTTTGAGCTGGTTGTAATTTTTCAGACAGATTATAACGCAATCACACTATTACGTTTAAATTCCATTGCGAATAACTTTTGTTGTATGTATAAAACTTAAATGCAAATGCTTTTGACGGCTTATAAACATACTGAAGTATTATCAGGCCAACTTTGACGTCATTATTGATTTGCCAGATATATCGATGTGAAGTTGGTAACAGTTCAATTGCGTAACCCTGTATGTATATATATATATATTATATATATATTATATATATATATATATATATTGACATATATATATATATATATATATATATATATATATATATAATATATATATATATATATATATATACACATCTCCAAGAAATTAAACGCACCACTTTAATAAATCAAATTTATTTGTAAACATGCAAAGAACAAAAAATAAAACTTCACCAGATTTATTCTACATTTTATTAGTAATTATAACAATTTCTCTAATCATCAGAAAATGTTGAAGTACAAGAGAAAAAAAAATAAAACGGAAAATTCTAAAAAAATACTGTATAAGAAAAGTAAACTAAAAATATGAAAAAAGTCTTAATGACAAGTGTTTTCACCTCTACTACGTATAACAGCCCTCACATCGTTGGCCCATACGTAAAATTAATTGCCGTGTTTCATTTTAGTCTAGTTCTCTCCAAATCTGGATCAGCTCTCTCCCACTTCCTGTAAGTTGTTTGGATGGATCGGTGTCGCTATTAATCACCTACCAGAATATCCCAGAGATTTTAATCGGATTAAATCCAGGACTATGTGCTGGCCATTCCATAGTGTTAATTTCTACCTCTTCTAGATAATTTCTGACGATCTGTGCAGCGTGAGGTCTGGTATTATCTTGCATTAGTAAAAAATTTTCACCGATATAAGGAGCGAATGGTACTACATGTTGCTCCAGGATTTCCAATATGTACCTTTCAGCTGTAACAGTTCCATTTTGTATGACCACTAGGTCCGTACGTGCGGTCAAAGAATTACCACCCCACACCATAACGGTCCTCCACCAAAAATGTGGTGTGTGAGAAGTTTCACTGAGCATATCGTTCGTTGGGTCGTCGCAACTACACGAACACGTCTGTCGTTATTGTACAAACAAAATCGGGATTCATCAGTTAATAACACTCGTTCCCAGTCAGCCTCTAACCAATTAACGTGTTCTCTAGCAAAAATGTAGTCTCCCCCTTCGATGCTTTGCAGTTAATAGAGGGACCTCGGGCGGCAATCTTAGGAGTTAAGTGGTGTTCCCTAAGTCACTGACTGAACAGTTTCAGTACTAATTTGTATAGCATACACGTCTAGAAGCTGAATTTGTAGACTTCGATGTGTTACAAAACGTTGTCGAAGAGCAGAAATTCTTAAAAATCGATCTTGAATAGGGGTAGGTACCCGGTTTGGTCTTTGCCCTGGTCTGCGAGTATGATCCCCTGTTTCGAGGAATCTTTCTAATACCCGTGAGACGGATGTGTGGGACACATTAAACCGACGACCGATTCTTCGGTAACTCCAACCTTCTTCCAACAGTATCACTGCTTGGGCACATTCATCTCGGGTTAAATTACGTGATTGACGCTCCATAATAAACACAATTAACAATAATCAACAATTAAACAGTAGCCGAATAAAATTCGTGAACACTTGGAAATTAGTATATTTATAGAATTAATAGATTTTTTGCTTCTTTTTGTTTTGTTGCAAAAAAAACTTTAGTGATAAAACACAGTCAATAAATAAAGAGGTGTACGAATAGCATATACAAAGGGCTTGCAAAATATAACATTACAATGAAAATTTTTATTAACACTAATAAAATATTTAATATTTCAAAGTGGTGCGTTAATTTCTTGGAGAGTGTATATATGTCAATAATGTAAATGAAAACTGATAAACTATGGAAGTTGCTCTCAGATGTGATTGGGTGCCAGGAAAGTATTAACATATACCTTCCAAGACATGTTGTAAAGCTGTATACCCTTCTTGCTGAAATTAAAAGAAAAACAGGTATTAATTGCAATATTTAGTCTTCATAACAAATTTAATACCTATCCAAATATATACAGTCTAATAATTTATACTACCCACCACCATTTGTATACAGTTAACCTAGTTACTTATACACTAAAAAAAATTCAGTGGTTATACACAATTGATCCTGATTATCTGAATTTACGAATAATAAATATAAGAAAAAAAATT
Source organism: Diabrotica undecimpunctata (assembly GCF_040954645.1). Lineage (NCBI taxonomy): Eukaryota > Metazoa > Arthropoda > Insecta > Coleoptera > Chrysomelidae > Diabrotica > Diabrotica undecimpunctata. The sequence continues at coordinate 4,822 of NW_027312717.1, read as the reverse complement.
AATGATTACCTAAAAAGGTTATTTACGTACCAACTAGAGATGTAACTCTGTACTTCGGCTTTCAATTAAATGTATTAATAAGGTAATAAGGACACTATCCTGATGGGATAGATGCCCAAAGTTTAAATATATATTAATGAAATTTCAATAGCGAACCCTCTGATGAAATGTGTACAAATAAAACCGTACAACAGAGTTGATAGGGAGGATGGAAAACCTCAATCTGTAGTTGACAATTAGTTCTTAAATATTATTTAGTATTATTTTAGATATACAGACGATACAGTAATTCTGTCAGATAGTATTGAAGGTCTCCAAATTCTGCTTGATCGTATTCACGAGATATGAGAGGAAATGGGCATTAAAATAAACTCAAACACTTTACATCCCGATGTAAAGATTCAATTCAACGGAGACCAAGTTGAGGAAATTTCACAAAATGACATATTTGGGAACTGTAATAACCGACAGAAGACAGCTCAATTGCAGAAAAAGAACAATTCATAGAACAACTGCAAAAAGAAATCGAAAAGAGAAGAAGAACCAAGAAATAATTATCGCCGGTGAACCTAAATGGAAGAACACTCTGAGATAGCGCGTCAGAACAGTTGGTAGATTTGGAGAAGATATAATGAACGATAACGGGGAGAGATTGATTGAGCTATGCGAAATAAACAACTTAAAGATCACAAACGGCTTCTACAAACATAAAGACATACACAAATACACTTGGACACAAGAAACAAGAAAATTGAGGTCTATTATTGATTATGTTATAGTAAACCACGAAAGCTCGATAAAAATAAAAGACGTGAGAGTAAAGCGAGGCGCAGAATGCGGCACAGATCACAAACTAGTAATCGCTTGGATGGAATTCCCCTTCATATGGACCCAACAGAAACCGACCCAGGGAGAGTCTGACCAAGTTACGGCTCCGGCTACACCTGTCAATACGTGCTCAACACAAGAAAAGAAATTCAAAATCAATTTATTAGAAGAAGACTCAATAAAAGACCTATATAAGCGAAGATTGGACCAAAAGCTAGAAGAGTTTCGGTATGAATCATTAGAACAAACATACGAACACATAAAAACCTGCATGAAGACAGCAGCCCTAGAAGCTCTTGGAGAAGCGGACCAAAAATACACCCACCAAACTACGAAATTAACCGAAGACACACTAACATGCATAAAAGACTCTGAGATAGCGCGTATAAAATACCTGAACACAAAAAACTATGAGGACTTGGAACTATACAGAAAAAAAAAATAAAGAAGTGAAAAGAAAAGTAGCAAATGAAAAAAATTAAAGATGGGAAAAAACATGCACAGAGATAGAACAGCACATAGGAGGAACGAGAAATTCAGAGTCATGGCGCATCTTAAAATCGCTCCAAAGAAATAAGACAGAGAAAATCAAGATCGGTCAAATCAAAGAAAACGAATGGCAAGAATACTATAAAAAATTGCTAACCGAAGACCGCCCCGAATTCAAACAATCAGAAATAGACGGAATAGAAATCTACACACATGACGAAATCGAATTAAGCCTAGCAGAGGTAAAAAGAACGATCAAAACTCTAAAGAACAAAAAAGCAGAAGGTCCCGGCGGAATACCAAATGAATTGATAAAAAACGGATCGGAAAAGTTATTCCGTATGATACATAAAATGTTTGAGAGAGCACTGAATGGAGAAGACTTACCGGCAGAATGGACCCAAGCATATATGACATCAATATACAAGAAAGGAAATAGAAAAAACTGCGAAAACTATCGGGGAATCAGCATTATATCGTCTATAGGCAGACTGTATGGAAAGACCATAAAGGAAAAATTAGAAATATATGTACAAGATAAAATCGGAGAAGACCAGGCAGGTTTCACAGCGGGGAAAGCATGCTTAGATCACATTTACACGGTCGAACAACTAATAGAAAAAAAAATGGCCAAAAATAGATCCGTCCATCTGGCTTTTGTTGATCTTAAGAAGGCATATGACTCAATACCTAGAACCAAGCTATGGGAAGCAATGGAAAACATCGAAGTTCCACGAAGATTAATAAACGCGGTAAAAGCACTCTACAAGAATAACGAAGTAGCTATCAAAACGGGCAATAGAATATGCAGTCCATTTAAGACGACAAAGGGACTACTACAGGGTTGCTCCACATCCCCCACCCTGTTCAAAATATTCCTGGAAAAAACCCTGAAACCATGGAAAAGAAAGTGCGAAGGAATGGGTATACCAGTAAGGAACGAATATCTATATACGCTAAGTTTTGCCGACTACCAAATAGTGATCGCACAAGACGAGGATGACCTCAGTTTTATGATGAGAAAACTGGAGCAGGAATATACAAAGAATGGGATGGAAATAAACCTAAAGAAAACTGAATACCTAACAACGGAGAATACAGAAATAAAACAGCTGGAAATAGACGAAGGTAAACAAATCAAAGGAACAGACAAGTATAAGTATTTAGGTTTCATAATATCAAACAAAGGAACAACGGAGGAAGATATAAAAAATAGACTAGGACAAACAAGAGACTGCATACGAAAATTGAACCCGATACTATGGGATAAGAACATCAGCATGAAAACAAAGAAAAAAATATATAATACCATGGCAAGAAGTATCCTCACTTATGGGTGTGAAAATTGGACAATAAATAAGAAAACCAAAAACAAAATAAGAGCAACAGAGATCGAATTTCTAAGGAGAAGCTGCATAGTAACAAGAAGAGATAGGATAAATAACATGGAGATTAAGAGGAGAATGGGCATGAACTCTGACATAATAGACTACATCGAACAGAAGAGGTTAACCTGGTACGGACATGTCAGAAGAGCAGACCAAAATCGGTGGATAAATAGAATAACAGAGTGGAGCCCGATAGGAAGAAGAAAGAGAGGCAGACCCCGAAGATCTTTCAGAGATGAGGTGGACGAAGCAATGAGTAGAAGAAACCTACAGGAAGGGGACTGGCTAAACAGGAAAAATTGGAGAAAACGGTTGAGTGAAGGAATACAGTGAAAACTGTGGAAATCCTTGTATATATATAATAACCGACCAACTAGATCCAGACATAGAGATAAAACGTAGAATAGCAATGACTAAAACTACTTTTATGAAAATGTAGTCATTTCTTTGCAATAATCATCTCAGTTTAGAACTAAGACAAATAATGATTAAGTGCTATGTTTGGTCCGTACTTTTGTATAGGGCAGAAGTGTGGACGCTAAGAGTATCGATCATGAGCAAAATTGAAGCATTGTAAATGTGGGTTTATAGACGAATGCTGAAGATACCTTGGACAGCAAGGAAAACTAATGAAGAAGTACTAAGGAGCGTCAACAAAGGTAGGGAACTGCTAAAGACTGTTAAACATCGAAAAATGTCTTATCTGGGACATATAGTAAGGGGAAGTCGATATAAAATACTACAACTGATCCTTAAAGGCAAAATAGAGGGCCGTAGAGGTGTAGGAAGAAAACAAGTTTCTTGGTTAAAAAACATTCGTGAATGGACTCAGATATTAAATGCAGGACAATTGTCGTGACAAATGTTGATCGCCAACGTCGCATAATTCTGATATGTTACGCGAAGAAGAAGAAGAATTATTTTAGAAAAAATGACGGGTTTCTATTATTATATAGTAAAGTACGATTTAAAGTTACAAAAATATATTATAAAAAAATATTAAAATTGATGAATAAAACTTAATACAGATTGACAATGTTCCACACTCTAAATGGGGGAAGTATTTCCGGCTGGTTTCTTGAAGTTGTCCGGGAATAGTATGGTAAAAATCTGGACCTCTGATGGAATAGCTGAGACAGATGAGAATCAATTTTGGAATCAGGTGAAAATCCGACCGAGGAACAACTTAACCCTTCTTCTTTAAATAAATCCCAGAAAAAAAAACAAAATAAAGAATTCCTCCCTTGACTCCTGCTTGACTCCTTCAGTAGGCTAAAAAAACATTTGTGTTAGCGTTCCTTCTTAGTCTTAATAAACAGTAGGAAAAAACATAAGGTTTATTAACCTTGAAAGGTAGGACAAAAAAGAAGAATAGGGGATGAGGAGAAGAAAATAGAAAGATAAAGCAAGAATTGAAAGAAACAAAAAACAAATTAACCCAGGTTGAAAACAAAGTAGAAAGAATTAAAAAAAAGATTAAAAGAAATAACATAGTAATTACGGGTCTACCAATAGTAGCAACAGATGAAACACTTTTAAAAAATAACGTAAAAGATTTTATTCAAAAGCACCTAAGAGGATGTTGAAATAGAATCTGCAATGAAGCTAAAAATCTTTATATGTCTGGTACAAATGAAATGGCGAAAAAAATTAAGGTTATGACAGAAAAAAGCAAACTCAGATTTCTTACTGAAGAAACGATCTTCATCAACGATGACCTGACTGACAAGGAAAGACACATAATGCAGTAAATTGTAAATAAAGAAAACGAATTAAGAGCTGAAGGTAAAAACTTGACGATAGGGTACAAAAAACTAACTGTGGATGGCATACAATGTGAATCGGTCGGAAAAGGTACTTTCAAACGAGAGAAATCTAGAAATATGGACCCATAATACGGCATAAATATAGAAGTGGAAAAAGAAAAAGACGGCATATTATGCCGACGGACCTTAGCAATGAACAGAAAAACGAGTTTAAATATAAATAGCAAAACAAAAAATAAGAAGACGTACGATAAATATTGCAACATGGAATGTACGATGAGTATACGAAAAGGGAGCATTAATTAGCCTAATAGAAGAACTTAAAAAATATAAAAACTCTGAGATAGCGCG
>NW_027312716.1:0-26624 GCF_040954645.1 Diabrotica undecimpunctata | reverse complement strand
ACGCGCTATCTCAGAGTATCTTTTCATTAACAAATATTAATTACAACATTCAATAATTAAATAAAATCTGTGCGAGTAGCTTTTCTTGTGAACCAATTGTGGTTTGGTTCTTATTTTAATTTTTGGTAAAACCGACTTTTATATTATTGTCTCTGTACTTTTGCTACTTTACTGTAAATTAATTTAGTAATATTTTGTACTTGCTATAAATTATTACTTCAAACGAGATCAGAATAAAAAAATTAAGGAGATATATATATATGATGTATTTTTTTGGAATTTCTTTAACACGTCAAGTTCTCCAATATTATATTTTATTTATATGTGCATGTGTCTATGTCTATCATATTGAAAGATTTCGCATTTTTTTACATCTTACGGTAGATTTATTTCTATTCCTTGTTTTTGGAATTCGCCCTTCTAGTGATTCAGTTATTGAATATATTTTGTTTTGTTTACCTACTGAATTTTATTTATCTACTCCTAATAAATTTCCTGATAATAGATTATCTCTTAATATTTGCTAATAAAAATATTTAACTATCACGATATCTTCGACCACGAGAAAGATCAGGCTATATATGTTTGTAGGTAAGTAGGTGGATGAATTCCACCGAACATATTTATTATTTGTAGTAGTGTGTTGACCACATTTATTTAATAATAAACTGTTAATATCTTTCCTTGTATTTGGTCCCAGAACCTAATTATTTCTCCTTATCTCTTTTCGTTTCTAGGGTTTCTTAATTTTCCCCTTGTAACCCCAAAAGTTAAGTGGCGCTCTTTTTCTTATCTTCTCTTATACTTGGTAATTTTACCTATCTCTCTTGTTATCTATTTCTTTGTCTTTTCTAATCTATCTTATCTTGACTTATCTTTATTATTTCTTCTGTTGGATCCATTCCTGGTTCCAAAAGCTTGTTTCGAACCCCGCCCTCCACCAACCATCTAGCTGCCGTTCGCAGTGTCTCCATTGGTGACCTTTTTAGCACCATCCAAAAAATTTTTTTGGCGTTACAATCTTTTAGTTGTATTTCTCAGGAAAACAAAAAGAAATATTTATCATAAATATCTTAAAATGTTTGAGGTAGTCACTAAAATATAAATGATACGTACAAGTAAGTACTATTTAAAAGTAGATATATTATAATACATTTAGTTTTAAGTCAGTAATATTTCATTAATATGATCTGTGGCTTATGAATAGTTCGAAGCCAAACCTCTCCGTACACATAAACATATTTGTATAAATGTATCAATAAGTGACATAAGGAATATTAACCCATTACTTTTGTACCCATTCCATTTTGTACATTGAAAAAATGGAATGGACCCAAATTTAGCTCATTGTCTCAGTTGGGATGCTCAAGCCTATACATATGGTAGTAACCATTTTCCATTACTTATTTAAAACCATAATTCTTCCTTATCATATTTATATCTAAATGGATAATAAAAAAATGCATAAAGGCAAAAATTCTCAAAATACATATATCGATAATAATACTTTTCGTTTGGAAATAAAAGACGATATTAACTCGAATATAAACCAATTTAATCAACTTATCTTAAACGCTGCGCAGAAATTTATTGGTAAATCTAAGTCTGTTAACGGTCGATGTCCTGTACCGTGGTGGAATGAACGTTGTGTTACAGTAATCCGTTAGAGTAAATCAGCCTTAAACAGCTACAAAAAGCTTTAAAAGAAAATAATAATTTCATAACATCGAGCAGTGATATTGCAAACATTTTTGGGAGAATCTGTCAAGGCAACTTATCGAATCAACAGTATACCGCCAATTTTAATAAAGCCAAAGAATTCGCCAACCATACCTCATTCATCCGTTTGAAGTACAAAATAATTCCTTAAACCATCCTCTTTCTTTTTAAGAGATAAGCGCATCAGATAAATCAAAGGATTTTTATCCTGGACTTAACGATATTCCTTCAGAATTTCTGAAACATCCTCCTGTTTCAGCTATAACGTATCTCTTAAATGCATTAAACAAAATTTAACTTCTTTATCCAGAATACCAGAACCATACCGACCCATATCTCTGACATCGACAGCATGCAAATTACAAGAGAAAATATTGTTAACTTCAGGCTCTTATGGATTTAGAAAATTCCAACTTCCTAATCTCTGAGTACAGCAGAGTTAGAAAATATCGGTCAATACACAGACAACATTTTGAACTTGGAGAAGCTCTTGCTATATGAAGATCTTGCTACAAACTCAAAATGTGTTTTAGAAGCTTGGAAGTACAACATTTTGAGATAACTTCGTAAATAGAATATGTAAGGTCACTGCCTTATTTTCATTCAAAACCATTTTAAGTGAAAATAAATATTTTTTCAAATGTTTATAGTTTGGAAATGGTACACCCCAAGACTCTATCTTTACTTAAACAATATTTCTAGTAGCAATAAATGATATAATCAAAAAGATTCAACCACCCTTACAAGTCGATAAAAAAAGCGTTTAAACTTTTTCAAAATTACTTCAAAATATATTGATGCAACAATATATACAGGGTGTCCCGGAAAATAGTGCGTTCCTTAACGATATGTGCAGATTGCAGCATTTAAAACAAAAAAGTTTTATAACATTTTTTTATGGAGTTAACCGTTTTCAAAAAAAAAATATTAATTTTAATCCATTTGATTATTGTTCGCAGAAAAGGAAATACAGCCGGCAACGTTGCGTTTCTTGCTATTCTTCGTTAATTACTGTAAATCAGCTATCATGAATCATCGATCGTTAGCCATAATATGTATTGATACTGATAACAGTGATAGAGAAAAAGAATTTTATTAAATATTTAATAATTAAAGTTTGAATACTCTTTTTACTTACATGGAAAATTATTATTACAATGAACGAAATGGCCACCATTTGCACAGATACACGCGTTTATTAGACGAATCCAATTATTCTTAATATTATAAGTATGTAAATTATGTCTGATTATTTCAGCAGCATCAAAAATTCGTTGTCGCAATTGAGCTTCTGTTTTAATTTCATCCTGGTTGTCGTATACTAATGATTTTAGATGTCCCCAAAAATAAAAGTCCATAACATTGCATTCTGGTGTTCTGGGTGTCCACAGAACGTGTCCATTTCTACCGATCCAACGACGAAGAAAAGTGATGTCGAAGAAATCTTTAATATGTCTCGTAAAATGTGCTGGAGCCCCGTCATGAAGAAACCACATTTCAGAGGGTATTTGTAACGGAACTTCTTCAAGAAGTATCGGTAAAACATGCTGCAAAAAATTTAAATAGGATTCTCCATTCAATCTTCTGGGAAGTTCGTACGGTCCAATCAGACGATTACCAATAATCCCAGCCCATAAATTAATACTAAATTGTTTTTGAAAATTTGTCCTACGTATAGCATACGGGTTTTCATCACTCCACACGTGACAATTGTGAAAATTAAACACACCATTTCTCCTAAAACAAGCTTGATCTGCACACAACACTTTGCACGGAAATTCGGGTTCTCTGGTGATTTTGTTTTGAAACCATCTACAAAATCTTAATCTTCGAGGTAAATCGTCTTGGTGTAAATTTTGCACTCGTTGGTAATGGTAAGGATGTAACAGTTGTTCCGTAAATGTCTTGTGAACAATGTTTTTTGAAATGCCAACCATTCTAGCCACAGATCGAGTACTTACTCTTGGATTATTACTGAATATATCCAAAATCACATCTTCTGCATTTAGTCTACGGTTACTTCGTGTTCTACAGCTACTTTTTTTAGGTATCACACAACCCGTCTCTAATAACCTTTGGGACCCGTTCACAAAACTTCGGGCATTAGGATGTCGTCGTTCAGAATAGCGTTCAACATAAAGTCTAACAGCCCTATTACTGTCACAGTGGGCTTCACCGTACGTAATTAACATAATATCGTGATACTCGCGAATCGAAAACATGACAATACTATTTATTCTTGAGCTACGGGTAATTACAACTGTTTACAAATACTGTACCTTTTCTGTATCAAAATAAATTAAACTATCGCATTCTGCCCACACCTTTTGGAGCGCAACGTTGACGGATGTATTTGCTTTTCTGTGGACACTAATCAAATGGATTAAATTTAATATATATATTTTTTTTGAAAACGGTTGACTTTATAAAAAAATGTTATAAGACTTTTTTGTTTTAAATGCTACACTCAGCCCATACCTTTAAGGAACGCACTATGTTCCGGGACACCCTGTATAGCAGAGTTTAATTTTTCAAACCAATAATTAACCTTTTTATCTTTAGTGCTAGATTTATTGTAAGTATATAATAATATTGCCACTTCTGCATTTCACTGGTGAGTAATAATTGTTTTTACTGTAAAATAAACAACTGGTTTTTTTATCAATATTTTATCATTCTGTGAATCTTAATTACACACTTCTATAGTTTCATTTTCCCTGCAGTATTTTTATTTTCCTTAAACTTTGAAATTTACATTATAAAAGTTTCCAAACTGTTTTCAAACAAATCCTAGTTAGTTTTGTAATAAAACGAACTAGGTTGCTTACGTTTTAGTTGTAGTATGGCCAGCAAAATACGAAAATATTTCAGAAAATTACAGAGGCTATTGTAATAAAAATTTAATGTTTATATCCTTGGTAATATACTTATTATTATTTTAATAAAAAAATTAACCTATTTAAATATCTTTATTATATAGAAGTACAAAAAAGGGAAAACTTTTATTTAAACACGATTAGAGAAGTTACAATCAAAGTGTGTTCTGGAGTAAAAAAAAAAACAATAGTGTTAATTTTAGCCTAATGCAGAGGAAATATCTTTCTTAAGTAAAAAATTTTTCTTGATAGTAAAAGTTAATAGAAAAGTTTCTTAAGTATCATGTGCACACTGAGAGCTAGTTGTCGGGAAGGTCTTCACATGGGGTGGCTTTGAACTCTACGAGATAAGTAAAACCCAGAGGAAGCTAAGAGGAAGGACGGCTCAACTAAGCTCGGTTTAAGTGTCTAAAGTAAGGCTTTAATCCAAAAACGGTTTATTAGCAGCTTATCTTAAAGCCACAAAAAATTGTGGAATATACACAAAAGATCTTTACAATTTATTTAATCAAAATTTACTTTAAATTACTAATAAAATTCTTAACAATTGATTACTCTAACATACAATAAAAGGCTCAATCTGTTGAAAGTTATGTTAAACCGCGATTGGAGATTAGACTATTCCACATTTATTACGATTTACACATCACTTATTCTATTCAAAATCGACTTAGTTGTCCAGTCATCAGAGAGTTGACGGCTAAAAATCAAACGAACAAGCTGAATTTTGCTGAGAATATTAATTTTGGGACCCCAAAAAAGATGCAAGACAGTTCACTACTTTTACCCCTGGACTTCCCCCTAAAACCTCCCCCGTGTTGTAACGAAATATTTTGCCTACCACATGGGATATTATTATAAGGGGTAGAAAATTGGGGACAGAAACTACTGGGGGTGGAGATAGGGCAAGCAAAATAATCGATACTTGTGCGAACGGCACTCAGGGTTTGTTAGGAGAGCTGGGGTCGTGGATAAGTAAATGACAAGGAAGTTGGATTGGGGCAACTACAGAAAAATGAAACAAAGGGTCATGAATCTCTTGGGACAAACAAAACAAAAAGAAACGCTAAACACCTCTAGTAATTTAAAAAGGACGCCACTTCAAGGTGCCTAATTATAACTATTACAACAGCTAGGTGTAACTATCGAAATAATTATTAAAAATGAAAAACATATCATTTTCAAATAAAACTCAAAAAAGGGTTAGTTAAAAAAACAAACAAAATGTTAAGAAAAAAAATTTAACATTTATTGTGTTTTACCACAAACAGTTACAAAAATAAGACAATACAAAAATACTATATGAATAGTTACCAAGTATAAAAATATAAAAAAAAACTTACTTGTGTCCTATCTGTTTACAATGGGGAATTGCTACAAAAACTTTCTAAATTGTTCTTGCATGGAGGTTAACCTTTTTTAACAACATAACAAATAAACATCAAAAATAATAAAACGAGCTGTCATAAGTTAACATTAAATTTAAAAAAAAAACTGAACAAATAAATTGACAGCTAAAGTCAAACCCTAAAATTTTACAATTTATTAATTATTACAAATCCTTTTTTATAATATGAAATTATGAAAGCAGTTATAACTTTTAAAAAAAATGTCTTGTCTTTACTTTAAAATTTGACACAAAAAAAAAGTTACTATTCGTGGTTGAAGTCGGCCCTGAACACAAAACTTATGACTCTGCCTCTTAAAAAACAGGAACAGGTAGAATTAGACTGCATACACATTAATTTGCTACGATTAACTGCTACTAAAATTGTTTTCCATAACGTAAGACGAAGAACAGAAAACTTTACAAATTCGACGCGAATTTGGACATAACGCTGAAGCCCATCACTCTTGACCGCGGCTCCAGCGAGAGTCATGAAATTATCTTTAAAATTAATTCACATTACTTGGTATAAACAAAACGCCTTGTATAAACAAAACACAAACGGGAATTCAGACGCAAATTATTAATTTGAAAACGCAGTATCGGGCGGTTTGAACAAAGAAATATCGAGGAACATACGCAGCTGCGAAATAAATAAACAATTCCATATTCCGTTCTCACAGACTGCTCCGAATATCTTGCGTAGCATCTTTCTTTCAAAAATGGATAGAGCGGATTCATCTGTTTTCGTTAGCGTCCATGCCTCTGATCCATATGTGAGAACGGGGACTATCAGTGTTCTATATAGCCTTATACGAGTTTTTTGAGACAGATGTTTGTTAGGTAAGTACTTTGATATAACATGATAACACCTGTTTGCAATTATTATTCGCCTTTTTATTTCTTCAGATGTGTTATTATTGGGGTTAACCGATGTCCATAGATATATGAACTCTTTGACTGCTTCGAAGTTTTGGTCATTGATGATTAAATTTGTGTCAACATTTCCAGCTCTTGTGTTTGTGTTAGTCGCCATGAATTTGGTTTTATTTTGATTTATCTGTAACCCCATTCGTTCTGCTGCTGATACTAGCTCGGTTAGGATTTCCGCAGTTCTCGCCCTAGTTCTTGTTATAATGTCCACGTCGTCTGCATATGCTAGAATTTGGACTGATCTATTAAATATTGTTCCCCTGCTATCTAAATTAGCGTGTCGTACAACTTTTTCTAAGGCGACATTAAAAAGCTGACACGCCAGCGCATCTCCCTGCCTTAACCCCCTATGTATTTGAAATGGGGTTGACGAGTCGTTTTGAATTTTTACTGCTGATAGCATCTTCGTCATTGTCACTTTTATCAAACATATGAGTTTTTTTGGAATTCCTAACTCATTCATAGCGTTGTAAAGACTTGGTCTTAAGACACTGTCATATGCCGCTTTAAAATCGACAAAAATATGATACATATCTATGTTAAACTCTTGCGCTTTCTCGAGAATCTGTCGTAGTGTAAAGATCTGGTTAATGGTTGAACGTCCACGCCTAAATCCTGCCTGATATTCTCCTAGAAACATTTCAGTATAAGGCTTTAATCTCTCGTGCAAAATATTTGACAATATCTTGTATGCTGTATTTAGGAGAGTTATTCCGCGGTAATTATTACATTCCAGTTGGTTTCCCTTTTTGTGTAACGGGCAAATTAAGCCTAAGCTCCATTCTTCAGGCATTTGCTCCTCAGACCAAATTCTACAAACAATTTCTCGCATCACCTTGGTGAGCTGCTCTCCACCGTTCTTAAATAACTCTGCTGGGATGCCATCGCTACCTGGGGACCTATGGTTCCTTAGTTTTTCTATAGATATTTTCACTTCATCTACCGAGGGGGGTTCCACGAGTTCCTTATTTCGGTATTCCAGCTCTATATTGTTAGTAGGTTCCCCTTCCAGCAACTCTCGAAAGTGCTCTACCCATTGTAAAAGGATATCCTCTTTGTTGGTAAGTAAGTTACCTTCCTTATCATTACAATAGTTGATTCTTGGTTTGAATTCTTTTCTAATAATATTTATTTGATGATAGAACTTTCTTGTTTCTCCGTGACTCATATGGCTTTCGAGCCGTTCTTTCGAGATATGTCATTTTCCGAGTCTCGTTTCTTTTTCGGTGTATGCGTTTTTCCTCTCTCCTTAAGTTTTTGTATCTATCTATTGTTGTTCTAGTTTTTCGTTGTTGCATGGTCCTAAATGCCTCGGTCTTCTCATCTGTTATTTTTTTTGCAGTCTTGGTCGAACCAGTCGTTTCTTTCTTTTGTTCGGGATATTCCCAATGTGCTTTCGGCTGCTAATTTCAGAGCCTCCTTGCAGTTGTTCCACATTTCCGTGCTTGACTGGTCGACTGCCCAGGTGTGTTCTAGGGTTTCTTTTATATGTGACTGGAACTGTTTCTCTTTGTTTTCATTTTTTAGCATATGTAAATTATATTTTACTTGTCTAGTGCCCCTTTCTTTCTTGGCATTGGAAATTCTTTGTCGTAACTTGGCCCTTACCATGAAATGGTCTGAGTCAATATTTGCGCCTCTGTAACCAGGGTCCAGTTAATATATCACTTTTAATTGCCTCATTTAACAAATCAGTGTATGATCTTGCAACATTTTTTTTATAAGTAGATTAGTTTTTACTAATTATTATATATTACTTTAAGATTAATTTTAAAGACTCTTTGCAATTACCGCAGCTATGCTAATGGTTGTATCCAAAAATCATGCCGATATAATAGTCTTTTATGAGCATGTAACGGTACTTTAGAATTTTGTCTCTTTATAGACTTAATTCTTCGTATATCTCTCAGTGTTTTTATTCCTTAAAAGAAGTACCGAAACATGCAGATTTAGACCGAACAAAGCATATCTAGGCCTTTTTTTGATAGCGCTGGGAAGAGAGTAATAAATTTTTTTTAACTTACAAATAGCTACCTTTATCCGACTTGTGACAGTTGTGTTAAGAAAGCGGCGACTTCACTTCAAAGACAACCTTTCCCTCAATATTGTACAGTTATTTGCTTGTTTGCTTCCCTTTTTAAAAAATACCGTTATTTTCATATGTTTGTACCGAAAATAAAAATAAGTCGGTTCTTGTTAAGAAGGAATTATTTAAGTGAGAATGATTCTGTTCTAGGAGATAGTTTGTCCAATTAGAGAGAATTACTTTCGTTGGGTAGTCTAAGAGATTAGAGTGACTTTTAGTTGCGTCGTCTAAGAGTTTATACTTACTTCTTTCTCTGGGAATTTATCTATAAGTGCATATATACACTTCTATTTTATCTCAAGTAGTTTGATCTAACGCCCGAGTAGATCAAATATACATTATAAATTAATTTTAGTGTTTGATACTAAAGTTGAGTACAGTTTAAATTTAGTGCGATTTAAGAGGCAAGATCATCTAGAGTTACTGTAAGTGGTCTTACTATTAATATTACCTCCAATTATCTTGAAAAGTTAAGTAATTCACGGGCTATCTTCGGCAACATTTTCCTGATCGGTGGTTAAAGCTAACCACCGATGCAATCAATTCCTCTAAGGAACAACTATTTCATCAATAGAACTTTTCAGAACTTGCATCAACTTTCATATCTTTTCATTAACAAATATTAATTACAACATTCAATAATTAAATAAAATCTGTGCGAGTAGCTTTTCTTGTGAACCAATTGTGGTTTGGTTCTTATTTTAATTTTTGGTAAAACCGACTTTTATATTATTGTCTCTGTACTTTTGCTACTTTACTGTAAATTAATTTAGTAATATTTTGTACTTGCTATAAATTATTACTTCAAACGAGATCAGAATAAAAAATTTAAGGAGATATATATATATGATGTATTTTTTTGGAATTTCTTTAACACGTCAAGTTCTCCAATATTATATTTTATTTATATGTGCATGTGTCTATGTCTATCATATTGAAAGATTTCGCATTTTTTTACATCTTACGGTAGATTTATTTCTATTCCTTGTTTTTGGAATTCGCCCTTCTAGTGATTCAGTTATTGAATATATTTTGTTTTGTTTACCTACTGAATTTTATTTATCTACTCCTAATAAATTTCCTGATAATAGATTATCTCTTAATATTTGCTAATAAAAATATTTAACTATCACGATATCTTCGACCACGAGAAAGATCAGGCTATATATGTTTGTAGGTAAGTAGGTGGATGAATTCCACCGAACATATTTATTATTTGTAGTAGTGTGTTGACCACATTTATTTAATAATAAACTGTTAATATCTTTCCTTGTATTTGGTCCCAGAACCTAATTATTTCTCCTTATCTCTTTTCGTTTCTAGGGTTTCTTAATTTTCCCCTTGTAACCCCAAAAGTTAAGTGGCGCTCTTTTTCTTATCTTCTCTTATACTTGGTAATTTTACCTATCTCTCTTGTTATCTATTTCTTTGTCTTTTCTAATCTATCTTATCTTGACTTATCTTTATTATTTCTTCTGTTGGATCCATTCCCGGTTCCAAAAGCTTGTTTCGAACCCCGCTCTCCACCAACCATCTAGCTGCCGTTCGCAGTGTCTCCATTGGTGACCTTTTTAGCACCATCCAAAAAATTTTTTTGGCGTTACAATCTTTTAGTTGTATTTCTCAGGAAAACAAAAAGAAATATTTATCATAAATATCTTAAAATGTTTGAGGTAGTCACTAAAATATAAATGATACGTACAAGTAAGTACTATTTAAAAGTAGATATATTATAATACATTTAGTTTTAAGTCAGTAATATTTCATTAATATGATCTGTGGCTTATGAATAGTTCGAAGCCAAACCTCTCCGTACACATAAACATATTTGTATAAATGTATCAATAAGTGACATAAGGAATATTAACCCATTACTTTTGTACCCATTCCATTTTGTACATTGAAAAAATGGAATGGACCCAAATTTAGCTCATTGTCTCAGTTGGGATGCTCAAGCCTATACATATGGTAGTAACCATTTTCCATTACTTATTTAAAACCATAATTCTTCCTCATCATTTGTCGTCCCAGGAACGCAACTCAACAATATTGGCAATATCATTTTAAAGTCGTCTACTTTAAAATGTATAATGTATGTCTGAATTGTCAATATAGATGAGTCAGATAAAATTAAATTAATAGAAGAATTTTTCACTAAGTAACAAAAACAAAATTTGTTTAATTTACTAATGTTTGTATTTTGAGAACGATTTCCGAAGTGGAAATTGAAACGTCAATAAACGTATTTTAACCTTTAATTGTGGCTTATTCCCAGTTAAATAGTAATTAATTCATCATATTTATATCTAAATGGATAATAAAAAAATGCATAAAGGCAAAAATTCTCAAAATACATATATCGATAATAATACTTTTCGTTTGGAAATAAAAGACGATATTAACTCGAATATAAACCAATTTAATCAACTTATCTTAAACGCTGCCCAGAAATTTATTGGTAAATCTAAGTCTGTTAACGTCCTATGTCCTGTACCGTGGTGGAATGAACGTTGTGCTACAGTAATCCGTTAGAGTAAATCAGCCTTAAACAGCTACAAAAAGCTTTAAAAGAAAATAATAATTTCATAACATCAAGCAGTGATATTGCAAACATTTTTGGGAGAATCTATCAAGGCAACGTATCGAATCAACATTATACCCCCAATTTTCTTAAAGTCAAAGAATTCGCCGAACAAAACCTCATTCATCCGTTTAAAGTATAAAATAATTCTTTAAACCATCCTCTTTCTTTTTAATAGATAAGCGCATCAGATAAATCAAAGGATTTTAATCCTGGACTTAACTATATTCCTTCAGAATTTCTGAAACATCCTCCTGTTTCAACTATAACGTATCTCTTAAATGCATTAAACAAAATTTAACTTCTTTATCCAGAATACCAGAACCTTACCGACCCATATCTCTGACATCGACAGCATGCAAATTACAAGAAAATATTGTTAACTTCAGGCTCTCATGGGTTTAGAAAATTCCAACTTCCTAATCTCTGAGTACAGCAGAGTTAGAAAATATCGGTCAATACACAGACAACATTTTGAACTTGGGAAAGCTCTTGCTATATGAAGCTCTTGCTACAAACTCAAAATGTGTTTTAGAAGCTTGGAAGTACAACATTTTGAGATACCTTTGTAAATAGAATATTTAAGGTGCTTGCCTGTTTTCTGTACTGCCTTGTTTTCATTCAAAACCATTTTAAGTGAAAATAAATATTTTTTTAAATGTTTATAGTTTGGAAATGGCACACCGCAAGACTCTATCTTTACTCCAACAATATTTCTAGTAGCAATAAATGATATAATCAAAAAGATTCAACTACCCTTACAAGCCGATAAAAAAAGCGTTTAAACTTTTTCAAAATTATTCGTATAAAACACCATTTCTGCTTATTGATGCAACAAAATATATAGCAGAGCTTAATTTTTCGAACCAATAATTAACCTTTTTATCTTTAGTGCCAGATTTATTGTAAGTATAAAATAATATTGCCACTTCTGCATTTCACTGGTGGGTAATAATTGTTTTTACTGTGAAATAAACAACTGGTTTTTTTTATCAATATTTTATCATTCTGTGAATCTTAATTACACACTTCTATAGTTTCATTTTCCCTGCAGTATTTTTATTTTCCTTAAACTTTGAAATTTACATTATAAAAGTTTCCAAACTGTTTTCAAACAAATCCTAGTTAGTTTTGTAATAAAACGAACTAGGTTGCTTACGTTTTAGTTGTAGTATGGCCAGCAAAATACGAAAATATTTCAGAAAATTACAGAGGCTAAAAATGTAATATGCCTATCCTTGGTAACATACTTATTATTATTTTAATAAAAAATTTAACTTATTTAAATATCTTTATTATGTAGAAGTACAAAAAAGGGAAGACTTTTATTTAGACACGATTAGAGAAGTCACAATCAAAGTGTATTCTGAAGTAAAAAAAAACGATAGTGCTAATTTTAACCTAATGAAGATGAAATATATTTCTTAAGTAAAAAAGTTTTTTAATAGTCTAATTCTTTAAGTTAATAGAAAAGTTTCCTAAGAATCATGTGCACACTGAGAGCTAGTTGTCGGGAAGTTCTTCACATGAGGTGGCTTTGAAGTCTACGAGATAAGTAAGACCGAGAGGAAGCTAAGGACGGTTCAACTAAGCTCGGTTTAAGTGTCTAAAGTAAGACCTCAATCCAAAAACGGTTCATTAGCAGCTTATCTTAAAGCCACAAAAAATTTTGGAATATACACAAAAGATCTTTACAATTTATTTAATCAAAAATTACTTGAAATTACTAATAAAATTCTTAACAATTGATTACTCTAACATACAATAAAAGGCTCAATCTGTTGAAAGTTATGTTAAACCGCGATTGGAGATTAGACTATTCCACATTTATTACGATTTACAAATCACTTATTCTATCCAAAATCGACTTAGTTGTCCAGTCATCAGATAGTTGATGGCTAAAAATTAAACGAACAAGCTGAATTTTGCTGAGAATATTAATTTTGGGACCCCAAAAAAGATGCAAGAGAGTTCACTACTTTTACCCCTGGACTTCCCCCTAAAACCTACCCCGTGTTGTAACGAAATATTTTGCCTACCACATGGGATATTATTATAAGGGGTAGAAAATTGGGGACAGAAACTACTGGGGGTGTAGATAGGGCAAGCAAAATAATCGATACTTGTGCGAACGGCACTCAGGGTTTATTAGGAGAGCTGGGGTCGTGGATAAGTAAATGACAAGGGAGTTGGATTGGGGCAACTACAGAAAAATGAAACAAAGGGTCATGAATCTCTTGGGACAAACAAAACAAAAAGAAACACTAAACACCTCTAGTAATTTAAAAAGGACGCCACTTCCAGGTGCCTAATTATAACTAATACAACAGCTAGTTGTAACTATCGAAATAATTATTAAAAATGAAAAACATATCTTTTTCAAATAAAACTCAAAAAAGGGTTAGTTAAAAAAATAAACAAAATGTTAAGAAAAAAAATTTAACTTTTATTGTGTCTTACCACAAACAGTTACAAAAATAAGACAATACAAAAATACTATATGAATAGTTACCAAGTATAAAAATATAAAAAAAAAACTTACATGTGTCGTATCTGTTTACAATGGGAATTGCTACTAAAAACTTTTAAAATTGTTACTGCATGGAGGTTAACCTTTTTTAACAACAAAACAAATGAACATCAAAAATAATAAAACGAGCTGTCATAAGTTAACATTAAATTTAAAAAAAAAAAACTGAACAAATAAATTGACAGCTAAAGTCAAACACTAAAATTCTACAATTTATTAATTATTACAAATCCTTTTTTATAGTATGAAATTACGAAAGCAGTTATTACTTTAAAAAAAATGTCCGTCTTTACTTTAAAATTTGACACAATAAAAAGTTACTATTCGTAGTTGAAGTCGGCACTGAACACCAAAACTTATGACTCTGACTTAAAAAACAGGAACAGGTAGAATTAGACTGAATACACATTAATTTGCTACGATTAACTGCTACCATCTGCTACTAAAATTGTTTTCCATAACCTAAGACGAAAAACAGAAAACTTTACAAATTTGACGCGAATTTGGACATAACGCTGAAGCCCATCACTCTTGACCGCGGCTCCGGTGAGAGTCATGAAATGATCTTTAAAATTAATTCACATTACTTGGTATAAATAAAACGCCTTGTATAAACAAAACACAAACGGGAATTCAGACGCGAATTATTAATTTGAAAACGCAGTATCGGGCGGTTTGAACAAAGAAATATCAAGGAAGATACGCAGCTGCGAAATATATAAACAACTCTAAGATGGTTTATATTAACTCGAGCCGACCTAAGAAAGAATTAAAATATATTTCGGGTATTTTAACTTAAAAGATACGAACTAAGAAACTTGGAAAAAATTCTTCGTTATTATAATGCATATATGAGGGGATTTCAATTTAATACATATACGAGGAGATTCCAATATATATATTAAGGAATTTATATATGAAAGAATTTATAAATGCTACAGTGTAGAGGTAATAACGCAAAAAAATTGATTTACCAAGAATATGTAAGCCGTAGAAAAAATGTTTCAAATAAAAAATGTAGCTAAAATAATCTTGAATAAACGGTTCTCTCATAAACAGAGCTTAAAGCGACCGCCATTTTTAAATGTGTTATGTGCGCGAATTAAATGTTCAACAAAATTTATATCAGCTCGACGGTAAAAATTCGATATCTTTTGATCTTAGTGTCCTATCGACAAAAATCAAGATCCATCAAAAAGCTGAACTCTTTGCCTTTAAAACGCATCTTGATTTTTGTCCATAAGGGGCTTGAATTAAAGATATCGAATTTTTACTGTCGAACTGATACAAATTTTATTGAACATTGATTTCGCGCGCGTAACTGACATTCAAAATCGACTGTCGCTTCAAGCGTTGTTTGTGAGAGAACGGTTTATTTTTCTCAAAAAGTGCTAATGAACCTTTTTGTTTAAAATTATCTTAGCTACATTTTTTATCAAAAACATTTTATTAAAAACAAGTATTGGTCAACCGCGCTCTAATCAGCAAATAAAACAACTCTAAAACCTCTTGACTCAATTATTAACAATGCTCTTAGAATTTGTCTTGGTGCTTTTGAGCACCACCCTTACAAAAAGCCTATACAGTAAATGCGGAGAGTCGCCATTTCACTATAGACGAACGCTTTCCGCAATAATACACGCCACAGTTATTACATAAAATCCAAAAACACCCACTCTTATAAACTACAATTAGACAAAATAATTTAGATATCTACAATAATAAACCATGTACGACAAAACCGTGCGTACAGTGCTCGATACTCTAGTAGTAAGCTTCCCGTGGTTCTTCTTACAAATATTGATCACCCCCATTCTTAAATAGTAGACGTTCCACAATGTACATCTTTTTTCCCCAAATTTGAGAAACATAATACCACTAGTACCCTAACCAAATACTTTTCAATAGAATGTTCAAGCAAACATGCCGACTATGTTAATATTTTCAGACTCATCCAAATCTGCAGACGGGGAGGGTTCAGCTGCGGTTACTCCAAATATCAACCTTAAGAATAAAGTTTTCTCACAGGGCCCTATTTTCACTACTGATCTTTAGATAACATATAAAGTGCACAAATACCTAAACAATTAAAATATTCCAAAAGCCCTTATCCTCACGGACTCCCTTGACTCCTTTTCAGCTAACTACATCTATGATTTTAACCATCCGTTTGAAAAGAAAATTTAATCAGAGCTTCTATTTACCCAAGAAACAAATAAACATATAAAGGTATGGATTCCTTTGGTATACTGAAATTGGTACTGAAAGAAATAAGAAAGCAGATAAAAGAGAATGCAGTGCAGCAATGAGAACTGATAGTGGAAAATTATGTAAATATGTACCAAGTGACTTAAAACCGTGGTCTCAATTAAAACTTTTATGACTACGGGAACAAGAGTGGCCTCAAATACAATCTTAGAGTAATCAAAAAGGATATGACCCCTTCGAGCCCAAGAAGCGATAGTCCTCGCTGGCAAACTATCCTAACTCGACTTCATCTAGGATACACCAGGCTGACACACTCTTACCTACACTGACCCTCCATGGTCCAATTTATGCGACACTCGTCCAAGTACAAAATACCTATTAATTTATTGTCAAGAGCATAATCAACAACGGTCCCATTTTGGTCTACTCAAGGATTTGTCCCAATTGTTAAGCGAAGGGTTTCATTGATAACTTAACAAACTTTTTTAAATCTGTTAATTTATTATTAACATACAGTACGTCAGGAGTTCTTTCTTAAGGTGAGTTCATAGTATATTATAACGTCATTATGTAAATACTTACACGTCTCCAACGGTAATCAAGACAAAAGAGCAACAATTTTTTGTTATTTTTAGACTACCGTCTACATGATTATCCAAAAATTTCTAAGAGAATATAAAAATACGAACGTGTTCCTTGTAGTGAAGAAAACGGATACATTATAAACCGGTTTCAAAACCTACAGAAGATATTTTAAGTCACAGTTGGGAACAATCCATAATCTTGAACTTATCCAGTTCATTGCCAGAATTGGATACAATTACACCGTCTCTAGGAGTAGTAGTTAAAGACATACATTTGAATGATGAAGACATTTTACGAGGAGAAACTCTTTTAGAAGAAATAGATGCCAAAGGAAACTCAACTCATGAGACAACTGAAAGTAATAATATGATATATAATTTTGAAAATTCAGAAATATGTAGCCATAGATATTTCTAACTTTAGTTAAAATGAATTAAAATTTAACAGAGAAGTTTTAGGCAAACAAAAAAGAAATAAAAAGCCTGTTCCAAAAAAGGACAGGAAAGAGTAAAGAAAAAAAATGAAGGGTGTAGAGTATTATGGAAGGGGAAAAATGAAGTTGTGTATTGACGTCAAAAGTTCTAAAAGAAAGATGAAACCTCGTTTGTTCATGTAAACCTAAAAACAAGTCAGTTTTTCAACGCCATAGAGTTACGGAAGAAATTAGGAAAACGATTTTAATAGATCATTGGCTCTTAAATTGGAACGAGCGCCGCATTTTCATTAAGCAATTAGTTGACAGCAGAAATGTATCATGTAGAAAAGTAGAGTCAGAAAATGTATGGCGAAAGAGTTCTTTATATATACATCGGTTTAGAACGTCTTTCGACGTTGTCCGATACCTAAACACCATCTCTTCCTATCTTCGCAGTCGTTTGTTGTTAAATTTCTTTCGCTCATGGACTTGTTTACGCCGTGTTGCCATTCTAATCTGGGTCTTCCTCTTTTCCGTCGACCTATCGGTTGCCATTCTATTACTTTTTTGGGGAGTCTTGATGCTGGCATCCGTTGAACATGCCCATACCACCTTAATTGTTTCTTGGGGTTCTTTATACTATTATTTAAAAGTTAGTCAGAGTCAAGAAACAAATCGTGTATGCAAAAAGATGTTCCTACACACCTTATGTATGGGAGAGTTGGCGGTTTTAAACTGGGTAACAACTCAATCTGGCAGGATCAGAGAAACAGACTGCATACAGAGGAAAAGGAAAAAGAAGATGATGGAGAGGATAATGTATATTTACGATCACATGTAAGTAGAGTAAGAAAAAAACGCTGATACCTCACGTAAAACTATTCTCAAAGAGTTATTTAATAATTTGTAGAATCTATTGTAGAAAACTATAACTCAAAAATACTTTAAAAAGGCGCATACACAAATGGAGTGTGATTCGATTCACAGTGTTATTGAAAGAAAATTAAGACATAGAGAAATATACTCTCCTGCTGAATATGTGGAAGTATGCCGTACAGCAAAATTCAACCCCAACCTTACAAAGTTCACTACCTGGATCACCAGTTTTTTAAAATGTACAGTAAATTGAATTTTTTACCCACGATCCGACCAGGAAATAAAAAAGGAGATCCCGTGGTAACCGATTTAAGATTCAATATAAGTCCGAAGGTGGGGTGAAGTATAAATTAAGCTTTTTAGATGATTTTTTGGATCTTCCGTGCAGGATTAAAAAGCCAACAGCTGATGTTACATTGAAGCCTCTGCACAAAACTGAAAAAATACTCTGAGATAGCGCGTAAGTTCACTGATATACAAGAAATTAAATCTGTCTTGCCAAGAGTGTACATTTTTTTTATGATAGCCTACCTCACTCCATGAAAAACTCCAGCACTATCTGTAGCGGAAGTGTGTGCTCATGTATTTGAAAATAATATATCCTAATATGAATAAATTTTTGCGTTTCTATATTGTTCATTTCTATTTTCCTAAATCTTTCTTTCAAAATGGGTAGACATTTATTGTTATAATTTTGATACTTCATCATCATCATCATCAGTGGCGTTACAGCTCTTTATGAGCCAAAGCCTTCTTCAGAACAATCCTCCATTCGCCCCTGTCTCTGGCAACTCTTCTCCATGCTCTAATTCCGATAGACTTCAAATCATTTTCTAGGTTGTCTTGGTACCTAAGTCTCGGTCTTCCTCTTCTTCGTTGTCCGATCGGCCCTCTTCGGTCAAAAACTTTTCTGACTATGGCATCTTCCTCTCGTCTGATTACATGATCTATCCATCTGAGGCGTGCTACCTTAATGAATTTGACAACGTTACGTTCTCCAAATCTTCTATACAACTCAAAATTGTAACACCTGCGCCACAAACCTTGTTCTTTTATGCCTCCATATATTCGTCTTAGTATTTTTCGCTCAAAACGTTTGAGCAATTCTTGATCATTCTGTGTTAGTGTCCAAATTTCTAAACCATATGTTAGCACTGGTCTTATTAGTGTTTTGTATAAAGTCAGTTTAATTTTTCTAGGCATTTTTGAGGTCATCTGTCTTCTTAAGCCATAGTAACACTTATCGGCGAGCACTATTCTTCTTTTGATTTCTTCACTGACGTTGTTATCTTTGGTTAGCAGCGACCCTAAGTATATGAAGGTGTCAACACCTTCCAGTTCTAGGTCTTCAATTATTATTCGTGTAGGTGTCGGGTTGCTTGACCTAGTGCAACACATATATTTGGTCTTTTGAACATTTATATTTAGACCCATTCTGTGTGCAGATGCTCTTAACGACCGAAATGCTTCAGTCAGAGATTCTGTGGACCTACCTATGATGTCTATGTCATCTGCGTATCCGACAATTTGTACTGATTTGTTAAAGATAGTACCATTCGTAGTCATCTGCGACTCTCGAATTATTTTTTCTAATGCCAGGTTAAATAAGAGACACGACAGTCCATCACCCTGTCTTAGTCCATTTTTGCAATGAAAGGGTCTTGAGATATCGTTTTGGATTTTTACCATGCTCTCTGCACCTGTGAGTGTAAGTTCAGTTAACCGGATAAGATCAAACGGAATGCGAAATTCTACCATAGCAAGTAGAAGTTTATTTCTATTAACGGAGTCGTATGCGGCTTTGAAGTCAACAAATATGTGGTGGGTGTCGACGCCGAACTCTAGGGTTTTTTCAAGGATCTGCCTCAATGTAAATATCTGGTCCGTTGTTGATTTATTAGGACGGAAACCGCACTGATATCCTCCCACTATTTGTTCGGCGTAGGGGAGGAGTCTTTTGTACAATACGTTGAAGAACACTTTATATGCCATATTGAGTAGAGTTATGCCTCTATAATTATCACACACCATTATGTCTCCCTTTTTGTGTATAGGACATAGTACACCTAACTTCCAGTCTGTGGGTGTTTCTTTCTGTTAGATGCAGTTATCAGTTTATGCATGTGTTTCATGAGGGGGTCGCCGCCATTTTTAAAAAGTTCGGCAGGGAGATTATCCGAACCGGGAGCTTTATTATTTTTCAGTGTTGCGATGGCTTCTCTAATTTCTTCTTCGGTGAGGTGTGATTGCCGATCATCTTCATTCATTTGAAACATGGGATCCTCAATCTCGCCATCTTCGTGGTTGCCGCTAAGCAGTTCTTCAAAATGGTCCGCCCATCTGTTTAGTATCTGTTCTTTGTTACTAATTATAGAACCGTCCCTATCTTTACAGGATATTATTCTGGGTTTGAATTCTTTAATTTTGATACTTATAATACACATATCTCTATCAAATGAATATCTGATCTAATAGTAACCTCGTATTTCACTAGTTAAAAGTGATAATACCAAAAGGTAAAAGAAATAATAAATTAGACTTGCTCACAATCAATTTAATTTAACTATCAGACGACCGGTTTCGCTTTCTACAATATGCAAAGCATCTTCAGGTCACGATACAAAGTTAAATAAATGATGCCGGTACTCTATTAATTGATGGTTGAAAGAACATGGTTCAAACTATCTTGTATTGTTGATTGGAGAACTCAAGTCAACTATTGTAATTGTTTAACAGTAAACGGGGAAGTTCTTGAGGAGACAGATTTTATCCAATGAAGTAGAGATAGGTAAATGTAATTGTTTGTTTGATGAAAGTAATGTTATATACCATTAAGTTCTTTAAAGTTATTTATATTTATTCTGGAGATATATTTATGAAATGTTTATTATTTATTAAGATTTTTATTTTTGTTTTGGAAGGTGACAGTTGTGAGACAATGAATAAGAATAGATGTACAAATTGTGTGGGTGTGCAATTATATCAGCTTGTAATTATCAAATTTCTTTGATAAAGTTATGTTGCAATATGTGGCAAATTGTTGTAAAGTCCAATATATAAAATTAAGAATTTAAAATTGAGACACTTTAAGACACACAGAAAAACACACAGAAAACACTTAAAAACGGGGGAACGAAACAGACATTAAATTTAAAAAGGGGAGCATTTTAAAAGAACTACATCTCTTACTTGGAGACAATGAGTTTTTGTCAACACACTGTAAAGTTTGGTTTTTGTGATATACGAAGTTTTCTATTTAAGGCGACGATATATGATTTAAAAATCCCATTCATTATTGACGATATTTAATAATCAGAAAAGTACAAAACTAGGATGTTACACTATAAAAACTAATTAGTACGTGAACTGTCTAACCATCAGAGAGATGAAACAAGACTTAAGAAAAACTGGCCAGAAGATCCTACTAGATAATTACTGCTGAACTGCCAATGGCCAGTGTTTACCCCACGACACAAATTTGAACACATTTACTTATTACTTTATATAGTTTAAGGAATATATTGTTAATTTACATTTAATAAAAAGCATCTTTATATTGGGAGATATAAAATATTTTTTAAACTCTACTACATATATATATATATATATATATATATTTATATATATATATATATATATAATTATATATATATATATATATATATATATATATATATATATATATATATTTATATATATATATATATATATATAATTATATATATATATATATATATATATATATATATATATATATATATATATATATAATAAGCTACCTCTGAATAGTTTCACTGCTTCTACGTAATTGTTGGGAGAGCATTGTATATTGCTTTGCTTTCCAGCATCTATAATTTAACTTCCGAGTCTAATTCGGTACAACAATGCAATGCTAATCAATCTGCTCTTGTGCCCTGAGCCCTAAAAGGGTTCGTCATATTGAGTTTCCTAAACTAATTTCGAGTGGTCTAGGCCGGCATAATTAATATCGAGTTGATTACGTGCATAAAAACTGTTTTATGCTGGGGCTTAAATCCAGTCTGGTCAATTCGGAATATTATTAATTTAAATTTAATATTAATAGCATTTACATTTAGGGTAAAATTATATTTGACTGCAGTATTATTAAAATTATTTACAATATGTGTAAAACATTTCAAGTAATTTAAAATATACGTGTTGACAAGCTATCAAAAATCTTGAAGTGTATATGATAATTAATTTAACGTTGTAGCATTCTCGTTTCACCCCGTATATCGTCAAAAGCGAACAAGATCTTCTTACGTTTCTAACCGTTTCTAATAATCTAAACATTTTGGATTCTAAAAAGGAAAAGACAGTTAAGATTTGATTTCACGTACAGGGAGCTTGCGCATCCGTTTATACGTATTTCGGCCCAATAGGCCTCATCAGAACGAGTACTAGAAACCAATTCGCTAAGAATTTTGCTTAGTTGAGGAGATATGTTGTGGAATGCAATTTTTAGACTCCCCATGTCTCTCTTAACATCTTTATCAACGTCTGTTTTGCCTTGCAATTCTTAAAAGGCACAGATTAAAGCGGAATTCTTGAATTTGGTTTCGAAAACTTACGATTTTATTATCAGATGTCGCTACATTGCATCTATACGACGCCATGTTAGAGTTGCTTCCTAAGACAGAAGGGATTTATTTCACGTTCAGCGCGTTTGCGAAAGCCGTTCTGATGAGGCCTATTGGGCCGAAATACGTATAAACGGATGCGCAAGCTCCCTGTACGTGAAATCAAATCTTAACTGTCTTTTCCTTTTTATTTCGATATACTCTGTACGAGTACTAGAAACCAATTCGCTAAGAATTTTGCTTAGTTGAGGAGATATGTTGTGGAATGCAATTTTTAGATTCCCCATGTCTCTCTTAACATCTTTATCAACGTCTGTTTTGCCTTTCAATTCTTAAAAAGCACAGATTAAAGCGGAATTGCAGAAGAAACAGCAGCTTGCATTGTGGAGGTTCGAATGTTGACATCAGGGACTTCGATTTTAACAGCCGTCAGGGTACGATGGAGTATAGGTAATGGATTTTGATAAGAGCTATAACCTTGTAAATAACAGGTAAACTTGAGTACTGCATGGGCATCACTCATAGCTCTTGTCAAAATCCATTACCTCTACTTGGAGTCCCGCTCAAGCTTGGCCGGTTTTTCTTCGGCTCGGAATGTAAATATTGTTTTGTGGCTTATCACCACTTCTTTCCATTTGTTTGTTCTCAGATTTTTTATGAATCTGTAGAATTCTCTAGATTTTCGCACTCTAATATATGTGTCCAGTTCCTTTATTTGTCTTCCAAACTTTGGGTTTTGGTTTTTACTACTTTTGTTTTAAAATAAATCAATGCTTGTTATAAATAGGTGTGTTGACTTTCTTGTGTTTTATCATTTAGTCATTTATGATAATATATTCTTGAATATTTCTTTTTTATGTGTTTTAATTTCTTCTGGATAAATCATTCTAGTATCATCTTAGTAAATTGTAGATTGTAAATTTTAAGAACTATCCCTTGCATGCATTAGCGAGGTACTTCAGGAACCCCAGCAATAAATTTTGTTTAATATATATTTTAATTGCACAAGTTTATCCATTTTGTGTTCAAAATATGAACAAGTTTGACTGAAAAAAACCGTTAATGCAAGACGAGCTTATTGAAAATTGGAATGATAAATCAGATGACTCGAAAATGTACTACGATTAAGTTGCAGAAAATACAAATGATGAGGATCTTAGAGACGTGTGGTCAGAAACAGAAGACAATATAGAAATTTAAAGTGGAGAGGGAATGGGTATCTGCTCAAGCTTCGTCCACTGTCACAAGTTTTCAAGACGAGTTTTGCACACTACATGTAGAGCCAAGGATTTTTCTTGATCTCCTAGCAGTTTAGCAGTAGTAGCAGTTTAATGTTTCCAATAAACAATATTCATATTATATTGACTATTTTTACTTTTATTACCTGTTCATTTTAAAAACGGGTCATCTCTTTTAGAAAAAAATTCGGTTTCTATGTCTTTTAAAATTGAAAAATATCTTTTTATAATATTTCCCGGTTTGTATAGTAAATCATAAAACCAAAAAATACACAAAAACACTTAAGTTCTTAAAAGTAATGAAGAAACGAAGTTTTTTACTTCTCCTGTGAAATTTAAAAAAGTGTAGGTGGCCTCTTTTTAAAATGACGGATCCAATAAGAAGTCACTAGTATGCATTGGTCTTAGAATTTGTAAGTTTGTTTATAAACATATTGCAATTATAATGGTGGTATATAATATACAGAAATGTAAGAATATTTAAATATTTGATGATTATGTTATATCTCGAAAACTAGAGCTTATACAAA
The DNA here is from genome assembly GCF_040954645.1 of Diabrotica undecimpunctata. Classification (NCBI taxonomy): domain Eukaryota; kingdom Metazoa; phylum Arthropoda; class Insecta; order Coleoptera; family Chrysomelidae; genus Diabrotica; species Diabrotica undecimpunctata. Next base: position 2,059 of record NW_027312716.1, on the reverse strand, counting down.
GAAAAGGTTTGTATTTTTGGAATCAGCACAGATGAATAAACCAAAATTAGTTGATTTTTTTTCGGTAGCAAGATTTTTTTTATTGGGCTGTGTAATCACAGTTGATACAAATGTTTTTGAAATATTATAAAATTTTATGTTTTTGTAGCATTCAAAAAAAAACAGTACAAGTGAGTTAAAGAGACGTGATAATTTTTTTTTATTTCGAATTAACGTGTCTCAACATCTTAGGTCATTGACACGGGAGCAAAGGTTTGCAATAGTACTTACAAAGTTATGATACAAAGTTTACAATTGTGAAGAATAAAAATATTATGTAAATTATATTTTGTTAAACAATTAAGAAGTCTTTAAAAAGTCTATTAGGCTCTTGAGTCGGCTTGAACAGTTCAGAAGTTCTTCTAGACTATGGGTTATATTGTTGGCAATGCGGGTGGCCTGGTAGTGCTGACATTCTGTGAGGATGTGTTTGACGGTGATAGGAATATCGTTGCAGTGAGAGCATAACTGTTGGTCTGTAGAGGACATAAGATGATCGTGTGTCAAACGTGTGTGTCCTATTCTCAATCTTCGTATTGCTATCTTTTCTTTTCTGTTCAGAGATGCTAGGGAAAAATAGCTGTAAACATTAGGTTGTATTTCTCTGAGCTTTGTGTTTTTGGTGATCCAAAGTTTCTGCCACTTGTCTTGGATATTTCTTTTGAATTTTGATTTTGAATCTTCTTGGAGCTGTATGTTGTAGACAGGTAAGTTGGATGTAGATGCTGCTTTTGCAGCGCTGTCAGCCATCTACTCTGAGATAGCGCGTATATGAGAAGGCACCCATATTATTGTTATTGAAGTCCCTCGGGAAGTGAGGAGACGGATCGATTCTAATATTTTTTGTACTAAATGATGTTGATTGTAAATATTTTTTAACGAATGAATTGCGGATAAGCAATCGGTACACAGAGCTACACTTTGGTAATTGTCAAAAGGAAACTCGAGAGCTTTTGAAATACTAAAGAGTTCTCCTGAAAATACGCTACATTCGTTTGATATTCGGTATTGTCGCAGCACGGTATCAACTATAGTGACAGAACAGCCAACTCCATCTGCGTTTCGGGATGCATCGGTATAAAGCACCTTATCATAGTGGGATGTATTCACAATATCTTTGAAAGCTTGTCGAAAAAAGATATTATTTGTTTGTTGCTTATTAAATTTACAGAGAGAAGTGTTTATAAAAGGAGGTATTCTAGACCATGGTGGGGATTTTGATTTTATAGATGCAATTGTTTGAGATAATTTTGTGTCTTGGCACAAGGGTTGTAGGATCTGTGGGATTGAAAGTATACATCTGGGCGAGATTACGAGTCCAGGTCTTGGCGAAGTCAGAAGATTAAATACAGCTTTAGTCGGATTCGACGAAATTCTGCTAGCATAAGATACGAGTAGTTGCTGCCTCCGGAGGTAAAGGGGGAGTTCATGAGACTCTGAGATAGCGCGTTCAGCGGGACTGGATCGAAAAGCTCCTAAGCAAATTCGGAGAGCAGCGTTGTGAACAGAGTTTAAAGATTGTAATAGATTATTGTTATAGTTGCTGCCTCCGGAGGTAAAGGGGGAATTCATGAGATTCACAATAGAGACTTTCAGCGGGACTGGATCGAAAAGCTCCTAAGCAAATTCGGAGAGCAGTGTTGTGAACAGAGTTTAAAGATTGTAATAAATTATTGGATGCAGACAAGTAAACTATACAACCATAGTCTAATTTGGATCGGATTATAGCTCGATATATTTTGAGTAGTACACTTTCATCGGCACCCCATTAATGTTGGGACAATGTCTTTAACAAATTCATTCTGCTTAAACAGATGCCTTTTATTTCATCGATATGACGTCGCCAGGTGAGTTTGTTATCTACAGTTAGTCCTAAAAACTTGTAATGATCAATTGACTCTAAACTTACTCCGTTTAGTGTTATTTTGGGTATTTATGTGCTGTTGTATCTCCTGGTGAATTTAATTATTTTGGATTTATTGGAAGAGAACCTGAAGCCAGTTTTACTCTGAGATAGCGC
>NW_027312715.1:0-26633 GCF_040954645.1 Diabrotica undecimpunctata | reverse complement strand
ACGCGCTATCTCAGAGTACCTCAAGGCTTGGTCTTGGTAACCAGTCTGACGATTTTCCTTAAATATTAACGACATACTCAAATCAACGAATAAACCTATTCAAGCAAGATTGTTCGTGGATGACAATATTCTTAAAGGGAAACAATATGTAAATTACTACAAGATCAACTCGATTACTACAAGATCAACCATGGCCAAATTAATATAAGATCCACTCGATAAATTTATAGCATGCTCTAAAAGGAGCGGTTTTCAATTTGCTTCATCTAAAACTCGCTGCATCATATTTTTAAAGAGACCAAAGTAGATAAAGAAAATACCTACTTTTAAACTTGTGGGTCAGACACTTGAATATGTAAAAAAATAATCATCTAGGTTTCATATTTGAATAAGCTATAACCTGGAAGGACCACATCAAATATATTGCAGCAACATGTCAAAAAGACTGAAACTCTTGAAATGTTTTTATGGTACGAACTGGAAGCAGACTGTAGAACTCTACTTACATTATATATAAATCTGATCCGCTTAGATCGATTTTGGATGTCATGCTTAGGTACTCTTCTGCTTCAACAACAACTCTAAAAATTTTAGACACCATTCAATGTAACACTCTTATAATAATATGCTGTGCATTTAGAACAACATCATAAATCTTCAGGCCGAACTCGGTGAAATACTATTAGATTTAGGAAGACAGGAATTATTACTTTTATATGCAGCGAAACGGTACTCTTTACAATGTCACCAAACCATTTACTCCTCGACTATTTAGCACGAAAAAACCCACATTCCCTTTTATGAAAGATGCAGACGAATAATAAATGAATGAAATGAAATATAAATGAATATAAATTTTGATTTATTGTCAGAAAATAAGAAAGAAACTAATCGTCAGTTAATTAATTCTAAATATCAAACATTAATCTCTCAATTTTTCTTCTTCAAATAGTTATTCACCGATAGATTGAAGACGGAACATTGTATAGCATTTGCCTTTGTAACAACGGATGAAATTAAGAAATATAAACTAGAGAAGACTAAAATTATCTTAGCCCTGTATCTGGCACTGGCAAAGTGTTTCAAAATATATATGGTGTGAGTTTGGCACCACAAACAATAAGCAATAAAAATAAAACTCATAAAACTAAAAGAAAGTGACTTTTGAATTTGTAGCTAAAAAGTTACATTGCCAGTTTGAGGTACAGTCTTTTATAGCTAAGGTGTGGGGTGAGATAGAAATTAGATTATGAAATATTTTATGTTTATTTAGAATAAAAAATTAACAATAAAACATGTAAAATGAGAGTATGTAAGATATATGGAATGCCGCCAAAAATATTAGAACTGAACCCTGAGTAACCAAAACGTTTATGCTTTATTGTGAAAAATATAAGAACAATTTTTACTTTTAGTCAAACATAGTCGTATGTCGCATTTACTGCATGCTATGACAGTAAATCCAGATGTACAATATCTACACCTAGTATTAGTAATATGTTTGGGCCAATGAGCAACTGAATACTATGTAGTGGCTTTATCTGGTCTAATTTTATTTTTAGGCTGCAGGGAAGGTCTTCCTCTTTTACTTTCTTTTCCTATGCGTGAGACAGAACTTGCTAGCTGTAGTCTAAATGCTTTCAAATGTATAGGTTTTTCTTTCAGAGCAGTGCAGTCATTTTTATCGAGAATCCATGCATTTATAACACATTATATCCAATATCCAAGTCAGAATAGGAAAATACCATCTCTTGGCTCTACTTGGACTTTTATACAATCCAAGTAAAGATTTTGCCTTATCAACTCCTCTCATGTGCTTGTTATATTGGGTAATCAGAGAGGGATTTACTTTACGTTTACTTTTATTTTTTCAGTTTTACAGAATATTTGTACATAAGGCATTGGTTGAATCCCACAAAAAGTACTTACTTAAAGTACACATTTATTTTTAGTCCATTTAATAACAATAATTCCCTTTTCGGTATCAGACTTATACATATAGGAAGCCTCTGCCACGTTTAGACATTATCTTGTCGCTTTCCATTATACATCCCTTGATTCTGTTTTGCCCAATTGTTCCCAAACTAAGTATCTCATTTTTTTCCTTCATATAAATAAAAAGCTCCAGACGGAAAACCAGTTGTCGCAAAAAAGACTGAATTTGAAGGATCAGAAATGGTCTTGCTCAAACATAACAACGCTAGCACCTACCCCAAAAGAAGTTTCTTCTTCAGTACGCGCGTTTAGTTTGAGTATTGAACAACTTAGAAAATGTGAAAGCTCCTTGGTATGCAATAAAATCGGCAATGTAGCTAGATACGCCAGCTCGAACAAACATTTTGTATGTTCATTATGAGACTTATTTTGAATATATCACCTGAGTATATACCCTGAACGAGTTCCTTTATATGCAATCATAGTTTCGTCTATGGAATACTGATTTTCAAATTGATTTTTCTGGCAATTAAATCTGACTGCATAGAAAAGTGGTCTGGTTTTGAAATACCGATCTTTCGTTTCGTCTGTAACTTGGCTGTTGTGATTGCAGTGTAATAAATCTTCGGAGTTGAAATTATTTTTAGTGGCATAATATTCACAGTTTTACAAGACAAAATAGTCTTCTACTGCTGATAAATTTATTTCTCCCATCAATAATAAAATGGATAAGAAATCTGTTATTTCACGGGGCGAAGTGTTGATGAACTTTCCTCGTACCTGTGTACTGTACAAATTACGCTGGTACACGATATTTTCAACGTCAAGTGAAAACAACTTGGTAAAGTACTCCAAAGTACTCTCCACTGAAAAATCGATATGGACCAGAAATGGAAGTAGTTATATTATCATCTTTCTATCCAATTGAAATGGGTACGATCTCTTTTTGCTTTTTTCTTCGTACGACTTCCTCTTCTTCGTTTGCTTCTTGCTTATCAGCTTCTCTGTAGCCTGAAAGGTATATAATAAAAAATAACCTTTCGGGCTACATTATAGAACGTTTTCAGACTAAAAAGTCCATCATCAGTGTCATATTGCCAGGTATACATGAGTCAAACCCCTAAATATGTGGGTAAAAATCCTTAAAAAGGGTTTTTTATTATATACCTTTTATAAAGGATTTTTAAATCCAACTTTTGTGATTCGTGGTATACAGCCAACTACAGAAATTTCTTTATCCTTGTTGATTTTGATTATTTAATATTTAAAAGCAAGAAACTATTTATACAAAATTTGATTTTAGTACTACTCTGTGGGCGCTAATACTTTTGTCTTTCGCTAATAGCCATATAGGCTGATACGAGTTTGTAAATAAAAAAAAAATCATATTATCAGGAGGAAAGTACATTCCTCCGATTTTAATAACGAAATTCCTTAAGATCAATTTTTTTAGTGTGAAAGGAAAACTAAGAATAAATAGGCTTTCAAAAAATCTCCGGGATTATAGAAGTTAAGATTAAAAATAAATTACTTAGCCCAGTGTTAGGTTGTATTGAAGTTGTGTTGAAAAAAAAAATTCAAGGAAGTTTTTATAAAATTTTTTTTTATTATTAAGATAAGACTTTCTAAAACTTTATTGATAACTTCTCTTTTAGTCTGTTCTATAGACGTACCCCTGTTTAACTTACGTAGTTATTTCAGTTCTCCCAATCGATCTAAACTGAAAGTTTTAAAAGTATGAAGTACGAATACGATTAACGTAAAACTATGATTAGTCCTTAGCGGATACTGACAAAATATTGTCTACCACTAATGATTAATTATAGAAATGAGTGAATCGATAAATTATTTTGTCCTTTGTAACTAGATCTCTCTCCCGAGAAGTTTATTCCCAGCTTTATGCTTTATTGATCATAAAATTGAATGCTTATGCAAAATATAATCTCACATTTTAGAGAATTTTATTTATCTCAAGGTCATTTGTTTCAAAACATGACCTTAACACAAAATCGACGTGTGAACGAATAAATTGCATAGACGTCTAAACATTGTGAAAGTTGGATTGTTAGATCCTAGACGATTTGGAAAAACGGTAATATATTTTTGAAATACACTTTACGAGATTTTTTTTGATAACTAAGTGGAGTATTACACAGACGGCGCTAATTTTGAGGAATATTCGGGTTTATTGTTTATTCACTAGTCTGGTTTTAGTGTAAATTCACGTTAATGTCTTATGTGGTTTTGTAAACAATGAAAAAATAGAGCTGAAGACAACATTAAATTATTTTCATTTGAAACGCTTAACACCAACAGAAATTCAAATAATGTTGAATTTAACACTATTGAAATCTTCTACTTCATTTTCAATATGTAAAAGCTCTATATGGCCGAATAAAAGCGTGGCAGATGTAAGACTACTTGACTAAAAACTGATACGGTCCCGAATATAATTGTATAGTATTTGACGATTTCTCAATATTTTGTCACAAAGGATCTTCAATACATGTCAAAATAATTATGTCAAAGGAGCTGCGACAACATAGTCACTACAAAAACCCCCCCGAACGACAAAATAACTGTAATACCTTTAAAAAAATTGGCTACTGTTATTAACCTTCAGTCGGGCGCGGCTGTTCAAATCAATATAATAAAAATGTTTTGTGCGAGTATGTGTGTCTCGTAAACAGTCGGGAATTGTCGTCACAAGTAGTTGCCTACCTCTCATTATTCTACAGAACGGTCATTCGTAAATAATTATTTGTTATAGAACGAAAATATTTGAATATTGTTCATTTTGATATACCGCGCCCATTAGTGTATCAAAATTAATTTTGTAAATTTGTGACATTTATTAGTTTGGTAAGTCTATTTCTTTATGACTACTACTACCTTTTCTTTTTTTATTCAAAATTACATAATTATATCTACATTTACTTCATAAACACCAAGTTCACAAATTTATATTTGTTTTAGGTCAGAAATACGCTTATCATGGCAAGTTTGTAATAAAAAATATAACTTGGAGGATCCTAAAGATGTTGAAGAACTACAAAGATTGATGTTTTGACGACGACGAATGTGATTCACATGACGATTTTGATGGCAGAATATGAAGTAGAACTTCGTGACGGCGATTCAGATACCGAACAAGAAACTAGTGATAATGATGATTAAGATGAATCTAACGCAGATGATAACAACTTTTTTTTGGAAGAAAGAAAAATAAAGGAAATAAGCTCTTAGAAAATACAAAATGGAATAAAAATCCCCGATCACAAAGGAGTTCGTTCAGAACAACATAATCTTATTCGCAAGGTTACCAGGTGTAATAGGTGCTGCTAGAATGGCAAAAACTTCTTTAGAATGCTGGAGTTGGAATGCATTATGGATGACGAAATATTGCGTATAATTATACAACAGACCAACCAATATATTAAAAGTATTAAATCGCTCTTCAAATGCGATAGATATGCTAAGTCTATAGACATTGTTAAACTGTAAGCATTTATGCGCTTATAGGTCTCTTACTTTCCTCAGCTCCCTGTTAGTCACGGCTGAGCTTCTCTCCATGAAGTTCCATCTCTTTATCCCATGGCGTTGCTTAAAGCGAGTCAACCAACCAAATGATGCATCAAAATCCCCTTCTCCAACACGTCAAAAAATGTTTTGAGTTTACAACAATTATTAGACTTGATATGGGTGTACCCATGTTACGAACTTGGGATATCCATTCTACCAACGCCGTCTCTAATTCTACTTCATGGCAGAAGAGCTTTCTGACATTGATAAAGAAGGCATTCTGAGAAGTGCGAATGAGAGAAGTGTGACCTTTTGTTTTAAAATGTCTCGCACTGTCGACTCAACGATACCGTACTGAAGGCACATAAGTTTACGGGAAGCACCATTTTAAATTTTACTTAGGAATTCTAATTTTTGATTAATCGTTAACACAACGTTTTTTTTTTCTCGGACATGGTAACAAAACATTAAAAGTACTACCTCACAACAACGATCAACTGAACGAACTGAGAACTAATACAAGCAAGTTAACAGCCCCATTCACCCTTTGTTTCACCACACAACAAACAACTATATCGTCTATTATAACAAAGAAACGATTTGTTATCTTTTTATAACAAAGAAATAATGAAATAAGTCAAACGTCTTTGTTGGTTACTGTACACTGCAACAATAAACTATTTCTGCTTATAATAATAAATTACTACGTTTATTTTTTACTACAAACTACAATTTTCTTTAAAATCATATATTTTTATAATATATTTATAATAGTAATGATAATAAATATATCGGTCTAGTTCATAAAATAATAGGTTTTCATTAATATTAAAAAAAGAGTCGTGGATAATCCGCTCGCTGACTGATAAATGGGACGTGACTGTATATTAAAACCTTTTTAATATTGTTACAAAGCTCAGTCATTAAATTGGTAAAAAAAATCATTTAGTTAGTAGTTTGACCGACTTAAAAGTTATTGCAGTGTAACCAACTCCTGAAATATACCCCTCAATAATTTTTTTGTCGTAAACCTTTGCGATATTTTAGTATTAAAGGTTTTATTACTTATACAATCGTGTTTAATTTTTTTTAATCCATCGATTAGCGGCAAATAGCGTTTTAACATTTCAAAGTTTAAAAATAAAGTAAATAAATTAGATTACAAAGCAGAAACAAAATGATATCGGAACGAATGTCAAGTGACATGTTATGTCATAATGTCATATCATAATAAATGTATTCGCCACAATTATATGATTGGGTTCACCTTGGGTCAAAATGGATTATACCGAAGAAGAAAAAACAAAAAAAAAATTTTGTTTTTATCCAAACAAAAATTGAATCTATTTCTGTTTTTTTTTATGATTCAAATATGTGAAAACAGTGGCGCCCAATTTTTTGTGAAGAATTGTTCTTTCCTTTTTCTTTTTTTGTTTTTTGTGTATGTCTTTAGCGTGTATCTCACCTCCGTAAACGTTCCCACCCATCATCTACAACAAATGAGCAACAGTTCCTTCGAGTCGAATGTATCCAGTGTCCTTGGTCTACTTCTTAGTAGTCAGTTCACTGTGTGTGAGAAAATGTACGTAACAGAAATAATCCTAAACTTGCTACTATGTATGTTTAAATTTTGTTTTATTTTTGTTATCTAGCTGTTTTTTCTGATGTACCCACCACCGCCAAAGAAAACAAAATTAGTTTGGTTAGCGGGGAAAGGTTGTGACAGCTATGGACAATAATATATTCTCATGTATTTTATTGATAAAAGGGTAAACAATAAATTGCTATTATTATGTTCATTAGAGATATTATTATGTCCATAAGAGGTATTTATCTAATTTCGGGACAACCACTGCATTAAATAGTTATTGCGAGGACATGGGTCGACTTAACATAAAAAACTATATTTAAAGAACTAAAATATTTTTTGTAGAAAGAAGCCTGTGTCTTATTTATTAGGCTACGTATGTATTGAATAATCCTAGGTTAGTTATTAGAAAATATCTAATTTTGTCATGACTGATTCTGAAACAATTACTAGAAGTTAGACAAAAAATTAATTGCAATATAATGAGGTAGCAGTGGCGGCTTTTGGGGGTAGGCAGGATAGGCCGGGCCTACCCAATAATTTTAAGAGGTTTAAAATTGAAAAACATATATTCAAAAATTATGTTAATGCATGTAAATAACTTTTAAATGTACTAAATCACTCAATACATTAAAACAAGTATGTTATTATATTACCACAGAAAGCATCGAATCGTATTCAGGCATTTTAAATATCATTAATAGGCCCGATCGGAACTGGCCGACCCAGCTCACATAAGATCCCCGTACAAAAAGCGTTTGAAGTTAAGCAGCTTGCCGGACAACGATTTATATTGTCGTGTTTATGCTTGCTGTTTAGGCACCAGACGATCGGGCCTACGCCAATCATCGTTGTCACTTGTAACGATTAATTAATTATCGAATTGTAATATAAACTTCCTTTTAAATTATGCTAAAAAAAATATGTAACATAATCTATAATTGTAACATATTTTTAAACAAACAACACAATTGCAAACAAGTGCACGGTTGCCCAAATAAATTTTAAAAAATTCGTAAAATTCGAAAAAAAAAAGATCACATTTACGTATTTCTATATCGCCTGATTGTATGCAACTTATATATGTGAGATTGTTTTATAACTGATACATCAAAAAGATAGAAAAAAAAATGATTATGAATGAAAGGCCTACTCCAACATTGCGTATTGACCAAAAAGATGGGAAAAAGGTGCGTACTTTTAATTGCTTTTGGTATGATGTCTACAAATGGTTTTCTGAAAGTATAACGAAAAACAGACTATATTTTTGGTCGTGTTTGTTATTTTCTAATAAGAAATGTGTATGGTATTGTAAAGGATACTTTGATTTAAAAAATATGCCTGCATCCTTACAAAAAAATTCCAGTGGCAAGAAACATTTAAGTAATTTCCTGTCCTTTAATTAAGGATGTACAGAAGATGGTGTTTTCTGTTCGCGATTTGCTAGATGAAAAATCAAAAATCGCAAAAATTAGATACAACGCAGAAGTTAAAATGAACAGAGAAATCATTAAAAAATTAGTTAGGGGGGGGGGGGGGTCATGACCCCGTGACCCCTCCCTCTGGATCCGTCACTGATAACACATAGCTATTATGTAATTTGCTGGCTTGGCCTACCCAAAATTTAACCACACCAGCCGCCACTGTGAGGTAGCCCACAGGATATTACTCGATCTGATTGCAATAAAGCGGAGATTGTCGAAGTGATTTAATCTAGTATAATCGCATTAACGATATGTTAGTTAAGCAAATAATGTAAATTCTTTCTTTCTTTTCAGAGGTTCAATTAAGTTTCCCACATAGAGAAGTTCAAATTCAAAGAGGAAAAGATCCAAAGGATTTTTACACGTTAGAGGAGGAAATTGGAAGGTGAGTTTACATTCTTTAATTGAAAATTAAAATAAAATAAAATTATTATTAACAAATATTCTTAGACTTTCGTTACAGTGGATAATTCAAATCGTATTTTCCCGTTGTAGCTAATACTGCAATGCTTTCAATTAGTAATAAAACAAAACATAAAAACACAAAACTGTTTGTAATGTATTTAAGGAATAAAATTTTAGAGGACTTGTGGTCATACATTTCTTAATTAAATTGCACAAACCAATTATACCGGCATTTCCTTACCCACAGCTTCATCAGTAAAGCTTTGAAGGTTATTATTTCATATTTTAAAAACATTGCAAGTTTATTCCAAAATATAGTATAGAAAGCTCTCATCATAGAATTAATAAACAGCATAAAAAATATTTATTTCCGTACAAATATTAGATTTATTTCTTTCGATATGTAAAATTTGTTTTCCAATATTCCATCTTCTGGGTAGTTCTTCTTAAAAAATTGTTAATCTTCAATAGTCTTAGTAAAATGTTGTTCAATGTTAGTGAAAAGAAGCGGGACGGTCGAATATTTCGTGTAATTTCATTAAATAAAAAACTGAAAAACACTTATTTAATATTTTTCAAAAATCTATTGAATGACACCAAACAAATCTCCCCACACCACCATCTGGGGTGAGGTGGGAGACAATTTTAAAATCTTAATTAGAAATACCCATTTTTTATTGCAGATTTGGATTCCCTCTGCAAAAATAACTAACTTTTATTCGACACATTGTTTTAAATGGTTGATAGATGGCGCTATAATAGGAAAAAAAGGATTTATCCTGATACCTTAGAAAAATTATGGAAACGGTCTAATATCTCGAAAAATAAACTTCCTTGAGAAATAAAACTAAAAAACATGTGTTTAATATTTTTCAAAAATCTATCGAATGACAACAAACATTATCCCTCACCCCACCCCTAGTTATTAATTTTGAGAATTAATCCGATATCATTTTTCTCTCTGATGGTCTAAGTTGCCATGTATGTCACCAATCTGGTCACATGCCCATAAGCTATGCTTAACAACTAACCAAAACGACCAAAACAAGCTTTCTCCATATAGCAACTCTCCAGAATATAAAAAAGTTTACAATAAAAATCAGGAAACACGATAAAAAGGAATTAACTAGCTTTAAACACCAACAATTCTTTGGAGAGGTACATAAAACACAATAAAAATGGACATGATACAAATCGAAGTTCAGAAATATATAAGATAACTTGTGATGATGGTGATCTCGAAGCATGGCCGATTTCTAAGTCCTTCAGACACTTATACCGGACTGAGATACTCAACCTCTCTGAGCCTTGCCTTAAATTCTAGGATCAGTACGAGCCTAGAGTCAGAGCCCATCCTACTGTACATGTTGTCTAATCACTTACTAGGCTTGAGGCCTCAAAGCTTCCGGAATGATATCTCCTTAAGCCAGCTCAGCTAAATGACCGCCGAATAAAAGTCCTGCTACCCCTAGTAGGCCAGTACCAGATACCCAGAAAGGACATGAGAGAAGATCTTCTTTTCATCACATAAACGGCACCTTGTTTTATCTACCAGTCCAAGTAGCTGTAGGTACCGACTAAGTCTACAGTGGCCACTGAGTAACCTGACCACCAAAGATTAAGTAGGATGAATTGAACTGTGAGACTCTTAGAGAAGGCTTCTCTATATGGAGCCTGGCCTCTAGCACAAGAATCCAGAATTAACTGCGAGATAAGCTACTTGAGATTAAGCTGGCTAGTACTGAAGAGCACTCCAACCACAGGTTCGAATTCCATAGACGAGCACTGTCTTGCAAAGTGTCTCGATGTCTTGCAAAGATATCGAGCAGCAGGTTCTTCTCTACATTTAAGTCTCCCGGTACCCATATCAAGTTGATTTTGTTTGTCAACGCAACGGCAGATGCATTTCAGAAATAACTTCGGCAGGACTCTTTTGGATTTCAGAACTAACTTCGAGATAACTTTGGGTGCTATTAGGGCCCTAAGAGCTGACTGAATCAAAGTAAATATACGTCCTGTCAAGTCAAGTCCTATCAACGATCTCTCTTAACTCTAATATCGCAAAGATATCCAGAAAAACTGTTGCATAATAACCGAGAGCCTGACTTCAGTCAAGTGCGATCCCACACCTGTATACTTTAGCGCCTGCCCGTTTGTCCATCCTAAATCCATCTGTAAACCAGGCTAGCCAACTCTGATAAAGAAGTGTTGTTTTACGTTCTACCTACTTATCACGATAAGGAACTCAAAGTAAGAGACCATTTGTCCTGTACCACGGAAAGCATAGGACGGTATTCCGCGGCCTGCTTTCAAATGTCACAGTATCTCGACTATAAGATGTAGAAACAGTAGATCTTCAAAACCTCAAAGGGCCCTGTGAGGGCGGTTTTTATGGCTACTGCGATACCAATGCACTTTCATTCCACTGGGGGTGAGTCAACTTGACCTTGGTCTATCCAAATCTAATCCGCGGCCATCACACGCCAGCGGCATAATTCAATATAGTACCCACCATAAACAGACAAATCCAATCTGGGATTTTCAGCTGCAGACTCAGTTAGGATCTGCTCAGTTTGGCCTTTATACTACTTGACTTAAAATTAGCGAACTCAACACCCATAAAGATATCTAGACCATATTGCTTCCGGTCGAGTACCCGCTCCGCCTTACGAAAAAGGGATGCAGAGATTTACCAACCTGGTAAGCGTATTGGCATATGTGCAGAAGATTTTACCTTAGCACTCTGTCACGTAAGAATCGGTACACTAGTCTCTCAAGGGCCTTCAGAAAGAAAGATAAAAGACCCATTCGCCGAACGTTAGAGTGAGGATAAGGTCAGTTTGATCCAGTCTTCCTAAAATGTGAAGAAATATATCCTATCACAAAAGAGGCCACAAATATCCTCACCAGTTTTGCAACAATGAGGTCTTGACCTTACTGTAACAGAGCCGGTATGACGCCTTTCTCTTCAGGAGGCTTGTAGGGGGCAAAACCTATATTAGGTCAGCACATCCTCGTATATGATACTAACTACTTTGCCATTCTAATGTGATCCATAAGCTAGAATCTATACTCAGTATAATCATCTCTGTACTGCGAGAAGTGAGTTTCCAGGATGTCCTTCTCGTCAGTGGAAGATAAAGTCCCAGTAGGAAGAAGTACGGGGACCCATTCCCAAAGTTGTATCTTTGAGGAAGAAATAGTGAAGCCTAGCTGTACGGGATACGCTGTCTCAGTAGACCCAAACTGGAGGGCCCACCAAGAACTGGCACACCAGCAGCCCTCTATGCCAGTGGGGACATGATCCAGAATAACTTTAAAAAATGAATTTTGCTCAAAACCAAAAAGTATTATAAAACAAAATTTATCAGAACTAAGAGGCATATTGCGTTTGTAGAGAGGACTACCAAGCTTATTAAAAAAGTGGTACAGTAGGCAGTACTGTAGACTAGCGCGAAGCTTCATATTACATTTTCTGTATTTTTTAAATTTAAATAATATATTTAAAATTAAAGAAAATAATTTTGTTATTTATTTTTTATTTTATTAGATTTTAATAAAATTGAAAAAGTTTACATGTTTAATAACGGTCACTCCTCGTCACTTAAATGGACTCTTAAAATTATTAACTATGACTAATATTTCGTAAAAAGCCATATTTAATATGTGCTAATTTAAAAACCTCTTCAAAAATATAAATACGAAAGTTCAACTTAAAATGTTTTACTAATAACTCTTTTCGTGACACGTTTATACAATTTTTGAACTGATAATTGTAAAAATCCGACATAATATTTATATCAAATAATTATAATAAAATAAAATGAGAAGTGTATACAATAAAAATTAAAGCCCGATATCATAATGACAACCTAAACTTAACTTTAAGTTATGTTCACTTTGGACTAAAGTATACTTTAATGTCACACCCAGTTTCATAGGACCTACAGCTCTTTTAATTATTAAAAGTAAACTTAGGTGTTTAAATTAGTAGGTTGGTAATTGTGCTTTTATCAATTTTACTTTATTTTTCACGAAATAACCTTATTTTTCTTGTATATTAATTTTTGGGTAAAATTGTTAATTGTTATTAGTTATGTCTGTATCACAAAGAAGAAGTTCTTTAAATTTCTAAAGGGGAACTTTCACTTATTGAGGAAGTATCCAATTATAAATCAATTAAGTATAGAAACCAAGAAAAAATATTAACGAAAACTGGAAGTTTTACATGAAGAGAATGATCGATAAGAGGACAAAGAAGAAAGAGAAAGGTTAATCATAAAAGATATTAAGGAACAAGAAAGCTCAAGAAAGTTTTTAATAAATATACTGTACAAAAAGTGTACCTTTTAATATCATTTATATTAAATAAGTAAATTTTAGCCATACACGAATTTTAAAAACACAGTACAGAAAATTTTGAACTAATATACAGGGTGTTTCAAAAAGGTATGTCATAAATTAAATCACGTATTCCAGGGACAAAAATAAATTGATTGAATCCAACTTACCTTAGTACAAAAGTGTACACAAAAAAAGTTACAGCCCTTTGAAGTTACAAAATAAAAATTGTTTTTTTGCATTATCTCCTAAACTACTTGACATTTTGTAATAAAAATGGACACGTTACTTTCTTGTTTTTTTTATACAAAAGAAACAACAAAATCTAAGCGCACAGAAAAAAAATTTAAGGGGGTTGTGCAGCCCTAAATCACCCCAAACTTTTGAGTACGTTCAAATCAAATGAATTTTGTGGCATCATTAGTTTAACACATTATTTTTAAAACTTTTTTGCCTGTTACCACTTTTTCGAAAAACTAGTTTTTTCCTAGTTGGCCATAAAATTACAATTAGTTTCGACGGATACAATAATTACAAACAGTTCCATCAATAATAGTCAATAATTTGAAGCTATCATTTATTATTTATTATGTGAATAAGATTAATATTAAAAATTGTCTAAACATGTCTAATACATAATTCACAATAATGTTCCCTCAATTTCACCTTGAAATTGAAGGAAATTATCTTTTTTTTCCTTTTTATGGTTTTAATTAAATGGTTTTCTTGTTGATCTAGATTATGATCTACAGGAAACAAGACTCCATTTTTTATGGCGATGTTATGAAATACTGCTGTTGTCACTATTACCTTTATAGTCACTTTCAAATTTAATCTCATTCGATTTTTAAAAATTGGGAATCATCGTTTCTATGTCCTGTGTTGCCTTTCGTACATTCCAACATTCCAAGTTCGTATGGGAGATTCATTATAAAGATTCTCTGCTTCTGTTCTAGCATCTTGTCCAGCTGTTGTAACAAAAATATGTTATTGTAGCAACAATTGTGCTAGAGGAAGTCTGGGTGACTCTATCCAGCAAAAGGGTGAACTCTAAAATGCACCTTGATACACCAACGAACTAATATGGGGAATAACGGAAGATGGAAGGGATTAGATAGAAATAGATTATGTAAAAGAAATAAATATGAATTTTATGAAGTAAATATGAATTTTAAAATATAACAGAATTAAGTGTTGGCTAGCGACTATGCAGGAGAATGACCACTTGACACTCAAAGAAGGATTCGGCCAATTTGCATGCCCTACAGAGACCGTAAGATATAAGAACTAATGACAAGAAAACCACCAAGAAATAAACAGATGAAACATAAAAGTTGCTCTAATGAATGCTTGGGCGCCAGGAAGTTAAATGTTTTCTTCCGAGATATCTTGTATTGCTGAAATATGAAAGATAGGTACTAATTGAAATATTAAATTTTAACCACACCTTTAATAATTACCAAACTTAGGTACAAACTATTTTAAATGCTTATTCTAAACCACCACCTCTTATGTACAGTTAAGTATAGCTATATTTACAGTAAAATCCCTGAATAATTATAAAACAATTTACCCCTGATATACCCCTTAAAAATTTCAAATTGTGACAAAAGTTAGATCCAATAATAATGTATAAATAATAAATATAATTATATACTACTCACTAATAGTTAGTTTTCGTTCAAAAATTGTTTAGGTTTTTAAGTAAAAATTCTCCGGGATATGTGTGCACACAATAACCTAACAAAGAGAAATTCAAGGGAGAGTTATAACCTCATCCCTTGGTAAACAATAAATAATTAAATTAAATTACAATGATAAAATGTTTTTTTTTAGAAAAAATTGAAGATGTTTATTATTAAGGATAGTTTTCTTTTATTAAAAATTGAACCAAAGGTTAAAACCTTGAAGAGGACATAAAAAAATTATTTAAAGTAATTGAATGATAAAAAAAAAATAAGTCAGTTCTTCCTGCCGGTTTCCCTCGAAGATGATCCGGTGGAGAACTGGACTCAGGTGGTAACAAGATACCAAACCTGTATTCCCTGGATCAGGTACTATTGGACAAATACGTCACTTTGAACTGCTTCTTAATTTCCCATAAAAAAACAACTTGAAACTCCTTCCCCTTATCCTTATTAAGTATAACCCCAACTAAAAAAATAATTCTTCCCCTGACTTGTAACTGGATTCTTGAGTAGGCGGCTAGGGTGATCCAACTGAAAATATCCTCGTACAAAACAACAAAATAACTCAAATGGTTTCTTCTAAAATAAACGGCTCTTCACATAAAAATAAACTTAAACTAAATTCGGGAAAAAAAAAATGGACTCCCAGCCGCTCTACTCTGAGATGTTTATTCACTCACATCCAGTTAACAAGTGGCGATTTGACGATGCTACGGCTGACACGCCGATGTACTTTCAGAATCTTAGACAGAGGGCGGGATTTAATGCCAACTTCGAAAATACAATTTACTGGAGTTATTTAAATATTTAGTTTAAGAATATTTCAATATGAATTTAATTTAGAACGAAATTAAAAGATTCCAGTCACAAAAGAAGGTAAACGATTATTTAAGTAACGGACTCGTTACATTCCCCTCTTACTTGGAGAAAAAAAATTTTTAGTGAAAAAAAATTTTTACTTGACTGATTGGTTAGATGTAGGTTTTCCAATACTTCAACCATATGTGGAGCAATCAAGAATCGAGAAAAAAAAATAAACTTATATATAAAAAATTATAGCCATGGCAACAATTTGCCAAGTACAGCTATAAACTATATTAACTCACTAAAATACTTCCAAAACAATCTACATCGATTCACATGATTATAATTAACCACAGATTATGAGTGATGTAGAAATAAAGATATGGTTTCATCTAAAGAGACCCACATGTAACTAAGTACAAAGTCACATACTATCTCGAGTAATATTAAAGTAGAGTAAAGCTTTAACATAGCATAGTATAGACTAGTACTACAAATACTCAATGTAAATAATCCAAAATAATGTGAAATCGGACCCTGGTTCCAAAATTGACTCATCAATGGACAACAGATTTATAGAAGAGCATATTTAAGAAATAATCAATCAGGCAAATAGGTGGACCGATACACAATAATAAGTAATAGTAAAAATACCAACATACTTATATAAAACAATATAAGTAACAATAAAAATACCAAATGTATAGACAACAATATAAGTGTCGAATTGGATGGTAAATCCAAAATTGACCATACAGTGGACAACAGATTTATAAAGTAGCATATCCAAAGATAATCAATCAGGCAAATAATGACCCAATTCACACTTTAACCAACTAAACCAAATATGGTAGGTCCACATATACCCACATCCGGTAATATGTGCCTAACCTAAAAATTCATCAAATAAATTATTGGATCAAAATGTGGGACTAACGGCTTGAACAAAAGGACAGCCATAAAATCGATTCCATCCTGATGATCTGCCATCAGTACATTTGGGATCCAAAATAAAGAACAAAAATAAAAACTAGAAAAAACAACAAAATTAACTTATGCTGATACTCGATAACTATAGCAGGTAGCTACAACAAATTTATAAGAATACCTAGCATAAGAGCACTAAGAAGAGTTTAATGTGCCAGTAACTCTAACAACCATAGCAAAATAGTAAGAGTTAAGGTAGGAGTAATAACAAAACAGAACATCAAGAACGAGTAGACCAATTTCTGAAGAAACTGCAGATTTATAATTCGTTCTGATACTAATAAAAAAGAACAGGATAATTCCTAATTCAATATACCAAAATATAGATAAGTGCCTGAGGAAAGAAGTGAAAATAACTATAAATGGTCATTTGTTGCCAAAATATGGAATCCCTATCCATAACTGTAATCTAAACATGCTAGCTGTAAAGGGAGCAATCCATGACTTGAATAAACTATTATATAAGTAAGAATAATAAATCAGCTAAGGAACAATTCTTATATTAGACCAAAGTCTGAAAATATTAAGGATTAAAGCTAAATATTCAAATCCTAATTAACATTAACAATAATTTACTGTCTATGGAAGACATTCTACTACCTAGATAACTGTACAACTTGTCATGAAAATGGTGAATTCCGAAATTCATTGAACAACTGGGGCCAACAATTGAACTAAAACTTCGAACCCACGTATTCATTCACATATACACAGGCAGAATAGTCTATATAATATAGGAGTGTACTAAAATTATGCATACTGATTATCTATATAAATTCCTAATGACATAAAAAAACCATCCCACATAGCACATTCAGATACATGTTCCTATATAACTTGATCATGACCAATAAACGGAATCAAATCCATAAAAAAAATTACAACATTCTTTCCAACCTGGCAAAACAAGTAAGCAAAATGGGAACATAGGTTATACAACACATAAACATATAGCACAGTATAGTAGCATTACAATATTTAGTTCCATACCAATGCAACATCTAATATACGTAAACACTCTAATGGCCTTAATAATTTTAACTAATTATAAACAGATACTAATCAAAGTATAAGCTGTAGATATATCAAATCTGGTGATTAATAACAAAAATCTAAGAAAATATCAAATCGTAACCAAACCGAGCCAAAACAATAACACTCATAGGAATAAGTTAACTTAATCGACATTAAGTTAATCTTCCTCTGAAGATGAAGATGTTGCCTCATCTGTTGTATTATCAGGGAGTAAATCCTTTATATGAAATTGACCAATTCGTCTATTTGTCGAATTGTCTTTTAATTCATATACTAAAGGAGATATTACCCTAACGACAGTACAGGAAACATATTTCTGACAAAACTTAGCAGAAATGGCATCACCTTTATTTGATTTTACAAAATTCCGTTTCAAAACTCGATCGCCCACAAAAAATCGCAAATCTCGTTTCCTCAAATTATACTGATGCTGATTTCTATGGTAAGAAGCTTTCAACTTCTTCCTAATGTCAGCGAATATTGGAGGTAAGTTTTGGAGATCTTCCATACGGTGAAGTTTCTCAGAAATTTGAGGAAGAGTTGTTGAATTTTCAGAAATTAAACCGAAATAATCACCTGACAATGGAACATGCCTACCAAAATTAACATAAGCTGGAGAGCACTGAGTGGTTTCATGAACAGAAGTTCGAATGGCTTGAGCAACTGAATGAATGTACTGATCCCAAGCTCTATGATCAGTGTAAGTGTAAGATCGAAGAGCAGTAACAATGCTACGATTTACACGTTCAGTGTGGTTTAGCTTGCGGATGATAAGCTGCATTGTAGAATATCTTTTGGACCTTATATTTACTTAAAAGATCTTTGAAGGCTTTAGAAATAAATTGTGGACCATTATCACATGATACTATTTGGGGAATACCAAATAGTAAGAACACTTGCTCCTCTAAGAACTTCAAAATAGCTGGAGTTGTAGCCTTACGAAGAGGGCAAACTAAAGGAAATTTGGTGAAGTAATCTACAACTACCAAACAATACGTATTACCTGAATAACTACGTGGATACGGTCCAATAAGGTCTAAAGAGATCATTTGCCAAGGAAAATTAATGTTCCTAAACGAACCCATTAATCCAGCTTGAGGTAGGTTACTCGGCTTGCATGTTGCACAAACTCTACATCTAGAAATGTATTTCTTAACTGAGTTGCGCAGACCAGGCCAGTAATATAACTCAGCTATTTTACTAAATGTTTTATAAAAACCAAAGTGACCTGATGTCACATCATCATGAAAAGTTCTCAAGACTTCATCCCTATTTGCTGTTGGGACTACTATTTTCCAATCAGACATATTCGATAAAGACTCAACTGGACTGATTACATGTTTATACAGGATATTATTCTCTACCTTGAAATCAGGATATCTAGTAGGTTCTTGGGTGACATTATGAATCATCTTTCGATACCAATTATCTGGAGATAAAGTGGACAGATCTAAAAGATTGATATCGAATGTACGTGACAACGCATCTGCAACCACAACACCATTGGCTTTGCGATGAACAATATTATAATCAAAGACAGAAAGCCTACAAATCCAACGGGATAAACGTTGTGACGGATTTTTCATGGAATGTAACCATAATAAAGAACTATGATCTGTGATGATAGTAAACTTACGACCCTCAAGATAGTACCGAAAGGCATCAAGACCATGGATAATTGCAAGAAGTTCTCTCTCTGTGGTGGAATAATTTTTCTGTGCTTTATTGAGCTTTTTGCTGGTATAAGCTATTGGATGTTCCGAACCATCCTTCATTTGAAATAGTACACCACCTGAAGCAGTGTTGGAACAATCTGTCATGAGATAGAAATGCTCTTTAAAATTCGGAGATGTCATGACAGGTGCACTAGTAAGAGCTTCTTTTATACGCCGGAAAGCATCATCGGCTTCTGAAGTCCATGTAATAGTTTGGCCTTTATTCCTATTTTTAAGGAGATCTGTAAGTGGAGACAACAAAGTAGAATAAGACGGCACAAACCGACGATAATATCCACACATGCCTAATATCCTACGGACTTGAGTGGTAGTCTTAGGTATAGGAAAATCTTTGATAGCTGTAACTTTATCAGGGTCAGTCCTTAAACCTTTACTATCGACTACATATCCTAAAAATTTAAGACTAGGACGACAAAACTGACATTTATCTAAATTAATAGTTAAATTAGCCTCTTTGAGACGTAAAAACAACTTATCCAAAATTTCCATATGAAGAGAAAAATCAGGAGTGACAACCAAAATGTCATCCAAATAATAAAAAACATAGGGCTCTAACTGAGGACCAATGACTAAGTCCATCAGACGACACATTGTCTGAGGAGCTGAAACAAGACCAAAAGGCATAGTGACAAACTGAAATAATCCTTTCCCACTAACTGCAAAAGCTGTATACTTTTTACTTTCCTCACTTAAAGGAATTTGTAAAAAAGCTTTAGATAGGTCGATAGAAGAAATATATCTAGCATTCTGGAGTTTACTTAGAATGACGTCTATTCGAGGAATAGGATAAGCATCCCGATTTGTAGTAATATTATTCAACTTTCGACCATCGAAGCAAACCCTAAAAGATCCATCTTTTTTCTTGGTTAACCACAAAGGACTACAGTAAGAAGACGTGGAAGGTTCAATGATCTTCAACTCTAACATGGAATCAATTTCCTTTTCCAAGTCAACTTGCCAAGCCTGAGGAATAGGATACTGATATTGTCTAAAAGGTGTGGTATCTCCCACTTCGATAGTGTGAGATATTAAGGATGTACGACCTAATTTGTCTTTTGACGAAAGGGTTGTAAATTTAGAGATCATATTCTCTAATTGACTTTGTTCTGAACTAGATAAACTAGTAAAATCCTGAATAGCACTAAGTAAGGACAGATTAAATTGAGAAATAGAAAAGGAAAAAATTAGAACAATTTAGTGTGCTATTAAAAGTATTTAAGAAGTCCATACCTAAAATTATAGAATTCTGAACTGAAGGAATAATATAGAATGTAATTTGTTTACATAAATCTGCTACTGTGATTTCAGTTTCAAATTTGCCTGTAATAGACTGAACTGTACCATCTGCAGTAGACACTTGCAGAGAAGAAATGGGCCTAATAGAAATCTCAGCATTTTTCAGTAAAGCTAATGAATGTGAACCTATCACAGAAATGTTCGAGCCACTATCTAAAAGAGCTAAACAAGATTGTCCTAAAATCTTAATAGGAAGATAAGGTCTATTATCATTATGTTTTCTCACTAATAACGAATTCAAATCAAAACAATTATTATCTGATTGATCAAAAATTTTAAGTGGTACTAAACTAAACTTATTATCTCTACCTACACAATCAGAGGATGCAATAGGCAAACAAGAAGAATCAGAAATAAAAGAATCCTCCTGAATTGTGGTAGACTCTGGTATAGATACTGGAACTACTACACTGCCACTATTATGTTTATTACTAAAATTTGGGAAGATATTTGGGGAAGATAATCTATGAGAATCAAATGTATTATATTGAGAAGTTACTTCTTGGAATGACTTGGTGTGGTGTGTGTTGGTTTTTTTGGAACAACCCCTTTCCCTTTCCGACTGGAAGGTGGGTTTGGGTGGTTTGACGTGGTTGGACCAGTGATTTCGTTTGATGTAACGGTTTGATTCCCTGATGGGGGTGTGGACGGAGAAACGCTCAGGGGACGGACCTCCGATCGTTCCTTTCCCGAACAACTAAAACAATTGCGTTTGAGGGTATTTTCTTTACCACAACCGTGGCAGAAAATACGGGTACGAGGGATGCCGCAATCATAAAAAGTATGGCCAGACTCACGACAATTCCAGCACACTACAGAACTTACAACTGAGATATATTACGCTCATGGCCCTTAGGTTGCCAAGAACGGTGTCTAAAAGAATTTTGGTGACCGAAAGAGTCAGAAGAGTGTTTGGAAGTTGTTGGAGGTTGAGAAGACCAAGATAAAGTTTCCTCCAAACGTTTACATTTCTCGGTGATGTCTGCTATACTGGTGATGTTGACTAAAGATAATTGTTGGTGATAAAATGGCAATAGACATTTCAGAATAATCTTAATTTTTGCAGAATCTGTTAAAGGAGTCTCAAGGCGACTACACATACCCAAAATGTTATTGATAAACATCGTAACAGACTCATTTGGCTTCTGTTTACGATTTTTGATTTGGTCTAGAAGGTCGTCTTGAAAAGAATATGGTAGAAAATCAGACTTAAGTTTCTGAGCCAAATCAGACCAATTAGAAAAATTATTGCGGTTGTTTCTAAACCACGTAAAAGCTGCGCCTGTAAACAATTCAGCAGAAGCTGCAAAAAGATCATCCTCACTTACTCCTCTCGATACTCGAAGACATTCCACCCTATCCAAAAAAGAAATTACTTGGTCATAATGACCTTCACCAGAAAATGTAATGCCCCATTTATGTACCTGAACAGGTTTGGGGTGTAGAAATGAGTTAGCTGCTTGGACAGAAGAAATAGGAGTTGAAGTAGCAATTGGATTTACTCGTGAATCAAGTTCCCCCTCTAGGCTAAGAATTCGGATTGAAATTGAGCGTTTATAAGATTGCTGATCCTCATTCGAACACGACAATAAATGAACACGGCCTGAGACATGAGCTAGACGTGATATCAGCCTGGAGTATAGGCTATCTTGGACAGTCCCTCTAAAATCGGATATCCTTTTAGCCAAATCATCCACCGTCTCATCAATCTCTTCTTGCTGCTCTAGAAAAGGAATACTTGTGGCAGAAATTTTGTCGAAAGCTTCTGTTTCCTTCTTCTTGCCTTAAAGCTCCACGCAATAGTTTGCGTTTTAAATCCACATTGGAAGACTCATCAATATTGATGTCCCTAATTCTCAACTCATAATCTAATTCCTTGACTAATAAATGTTCTACCTTGAATGCAGACATTGTGAAAAAGAAAATAGATGAATAAAGGAATAGACAAAGGAAATAATGTATTACCACTCCACAAAATCAATCAAAGAATAATCTAAGGTTTAAAAAAAATATATATCTAAATAAATATATAACAACACACCACAAAATCAATCCAAGAATAATCTAAAGTTATTCACAAAAATTTTAAAAATGGTTAAGTAAAGTTAAGTAAATATAACACAATCCTTGAAGCAACACACAATGGTTTCAACAAGTATATGATTAACAAATAATTGAATATAAAAACCCCACCAATATTGGCTAATATATATATATAAAAATAGTAATATCTAAATTATTAAATTTTATAGTTCAATAATAGTAAAATAACTTGTTAACTGCACACAATGATATTAAAAGGTGAGGGTTTAAATATGAATGTAAGTAACCTACAGCAATACAAGTATACCTATAAATGTAAATCTAATAAGAAAAAATAAATAAATAAAGAAGTTAAAAAAATGAACAAAGAGCAACCGGAACAAATTAGAAATAATAAAGAATATTTTGCAAAGAAAAATATACTACAGAATGTACGGTCTGAACTGAAAATAGGCCCCACGTTGGGCGCCAATGTAACAAAAATATGTTATTGTAGCAACAATTGTGCTAGAGGAAGTCTGGGTGACTCTATCCAGCAAAAGGGTGAACTCTAAAATGCACCTTGATACACCAACGAACTAATATGGGGAATAACGGAAGATGGAAGGGATTAGATAGAAATAAATTATGTAAAAGAAATAAATATGAATTTTATGAAGTAAATATGAATTTTAAAATATAACAGAATTAAGTGTTGGCTAGCGACTATGCAGGAGAATGACCACTTGACACTCAAAGAAGGATTCGGCCAATTTGCATGCCCTACAGAGACCGTAAGATATAAGAACTAATGACAAGAAAACCACCAAGAAATAAACAGATGAAACATAAAAGTTGCTCTAATGAATGCTTGGGCGCCAGGAAGTTAAATGTTTTCTTCCGAGATATCTTGTATTGCTGAAATATGAAAGATAGGTACTAATTGAAATATTAAATTTTAAACACACCTTTAATAATTACCAAACTTAGGTACAAACTATTTTAAATGCTTATTCTAAACCACCACCTCTTATGTACAGTTAAGTATAGCTATATTTACAGTAAAATCCCTGAATAATTATAAAACAATTTACCGTAACTATTTTAAATGCTTATTCTAAACCACCACCTCTTATGTACAGTTAAGTATAGCTATATTTACAGTAAAATCCCTGAATAATTATAAAACAATTTACCCCTGATATACCCCTTAAAAATTTCAAATTGTGACAAAAGTTAGATCCAATAATAATGTATAAATAATAAATATAATTATATACTACTCACTAATAGTTAGTTTTCGTTCAAAAATTGTTTAGGTTCTTAAGTAAAAATTCTCCGGGATATGTGTGCACACAATAACCTAACAAAGAGAAATTCAAGGGAGAGTTATAACCTCATCCCTCGGTAAACAATAAATAATTAAATTAAATTACAATGATAAAATGTTTTTTTTTAGAAAAAATTGAAGATGTTTATTATTAAGGATAGTTTTCTTTTATTAAAAATTGAACCAAAGGTTAAAACCTTGAAGAGGACATAAAAAAATTATTTAAAG
This sequence comes from Diabrotica undecimpunctata, assembly GCF_040954645.1. Taxonomy (NCBI): domain Eukaryota; kingdom Metazoa; phylum Arthropoda; class Insecta; order Coleoptera; family Chrysomelidae; genus Diabrotica; species Diabrotica undecimpunctata. The sequence goes on along the minus strand of NW_027312715.1, from coordinate 2,232 downwards.
TAATTGAATGATAAAAAAAAAATAAGTCAGTTCTTCCTGCCGGTTTCCCTCGAAGATGATCCGGTGGAGAACTGGACTCAGGTGGTAACAAGATACCAAACCTGTATTCCCTGGATCAGGTACTATTGGACAAATACGTCACTTTGAACTGCTTCTTAATTTCCCATAAAAAAACAACTTGAAACTCCTTCCCCTTATCCTTATTAAGTATAACCCCAACTAAAAAAATAATTCTTCCCCTAACTTGTAACTGGATTCTTGAGTAGGCGGCTAGGGTGATCCAACTGAAAATATCCTCGTACAAAACAACAAAATAACTCAAATGGTTTCTTCTAAAATAAACGGCTCTTCACATAAAAATAAACTTAAACTAAATTCGGGAAAAAAAAAATGGACTCCCAGCCGCTCTACTCTGAGATGTTTATTCACTCACATCCAGTTAACAAGTGGCGATTTGACGATGCTACGGCTGACACGCCGATGTACTTTCAGAATCTTAGACAGAGGGCGGGATTTAATGCCAACTTCGAAAATACAATTTACTGGAGTTATTTAAATTTATTTAAGAATATTTCAATATGAATTTAATATTAGAATTTAAAAGAACGAAATTAAAAGATTCCAGTCACAAAGAAGGTAAACGATTATTTAAGTAACGGACTCGTTACACTGTGTTATCAAATATGATTTCAAACTGTGACCACATTGATCAACTATAAAAAATAGTACAAAACTAACAAAGTCTCCAGCTTCAAATCTTGGTATGCCACTTGAGGGGGAGCCTTGTAACTGGCTCCCTATATTCAAGGTTTGGTTCTTCAGTGACCGTTGAAGGATAAGGATTGTTAATGTGAGCAAATATAACTCCAGAGAAATAAAATCACCTTTAGTTTATCGACTTATAATTAACTATTTTTAGAGTAGAGAGGTTCAAAACGACCGTAGCTGACAGTACAATATCAAATAATTCTTTCTTTATCACACGTAGTAGTGAAGAGAAAACCGTATTTATGAGAAAAAATGCCCGATTTCGGCGTAGAGAAATATTTTATACGTGAATTGAGAGTGTTTTTTAAAATGCGATGCCTCAAGGGCGATCTGTGAGAACGAACTAATAAAATAATACTTGGTGCGTAAAAGTGTAGATTACCCCTCTTGTATTTAGGTGTGAAAACTATTTAAGAGGCTGTGGCGCCATTAAGTCGGCTATCCCGAGCAAACTAGATATTAGTGAATATTTTACTTATTCTACACTAAGAAAAGTGTAAAGAACTATATTTTTATTTTATATTTTAAAATTATATGTTCATTTCTGGAACACCACTATTACTAAATAATGTTTGATCACGTGCAGAACCCAGCCATTTTGCAACAATAGTTCTAATTTTTAAACTAAGCACTGATTTTTGGGACATTTAATGCAAAAATTGTTTTTCTGAATGATATATTTCTGCATTTTCACCTCCATAAGAATCAATTCGTATTAAAGTACACATAACTGCAGCTATGCATCTTAGGGTGCGTTCATTACGGAGACCATCGCGTGGTATCCTCGCCTAGAACATAGCACTGATAGTCCAGGAAAATAAGCATTTTTTCATGACACTCGTCCGGCCAGGCAAACGACAATTGTTTTGAGTAGTATGTACCTCTCTAACAAAAAGCTATATGTTTCCTGTAGTCGATTTTTTTAGACTTAATTAGTTATTAACAAATTAAGGTCAAAAAACGGAAAATTTTTGCTTTTTTCGTGTATTAGCAAAACATTAAGCATTTTAAACAAATTTTAGAAGAGAAGAAACTTATAGATTACATAAAAAACTTTCAAAATGGCGTTTATTTAATGTTTTTATCTTTATTTGTTGCTAAAGAAGTTACAAAATAAGTCAAAAATTTTGGTTTTTTATAAATGTTAATAACTTTTTTGAAAATAAACTTATAACATTTATATTGGATGGAATGCTGTGTTTTATAGTACTTAAAATACGGTCAAATTTTCAAAGTGATCGATCAAATATTTTAAAAGTTATTTTATTTGTTTATCCCCAAATTAATTTTTTTTGCAACAATATAAGTCAGAAAATTTATTTAAAATATAGTTGGCACCATGAAGTCTACTCCTTGCCCTGTACTACTTGCTGAAAGTAATGAAATACCTCTTCAAAATCGTCGAGAAATTATGGCAATTAAACATATCCTGAAGCTAAGATTAAATAACTCTGAGATAGCGCG
>NW_027312714.1:0-26637 GCF_040954645.1 Diabrotica undecimpunctata | reverse complement strand
ACGCGCTATCTCAGAGTGTTGGCATGTTTTTATTAATGTATATACTGTACGCTTCAAATATAAAGAGATAAAGCTTTAGAAAAGTACACTATTGAATTATTTTATGAATTCTGCAATTTTTGATTTATGATAAAACAATAATGAGTAAATATTTGTTTCTCTGAAGACTAATTGCAACTAATTATTAGAAATTATTTTGGCAATTGCCCTTTAATAGATTAGACAGAGTTTCCCAAACTTATCTAAACCGCGACCTCCTTTTTGCTAAAAAAATTGTTCGCGACCCCCCAATTTCCCCCCCACATCATTTATTCAATATTATTTGACAGAACTAGCGTGCCTAATTTACAATTATCTGATGGTTTCTCAAATTTAATTTTACTTTACTGTTTAAATTTAAATCAAAAACAATTATTTTATTTTAATACAATTATTTTAATGATTGCAATCTGTCCCACACTAGTAATTAGTAGTAGGTACTTCTGCCAGAATAGCATTTACAATAAAAATAAATAATAAGAAGTCGACTGCACATTATACACGCGCGACATATTAGCTTGTGTTTACATCGCAAAACTCTTCCATGATAATCGCGAAAGCGCTCGCTACTAGATGGCACTCTGGGAACGTTCTCGTAGCCTCGTTTTGGCTTTCTATAAGCGGCGATGCGCAACGAAACCTCAGTTCGAATCCAAACAGCCTATGGTGGCGAAACGCGGTGTTGAAATAATGAGTAAATATTTTTACGACTTACGTATTCCCGTTTACGTATTTACGTCTACGATAAATTATAAATTATGGATAAGTTTTTAAAAAGAAGTGCAGAACCATCTACGTCTGAAAGTGGCAGTAGCAGCAATAAAAAGAAAAAACAGATTCTACATTGATGAATATCTTAAATATGGTTTTACCGCTATTTCAATAAACCACAATGTGTTATTTGTGGACAAGTCTTGTCAAAAGAAAGCATGAAGCCATCACAGTTACTTCGACATTTAAATAGCAAACATCCAGATAAAAAAGACAAGCCCGTAGAATTCTTTGAAAGAAAGCTGAACGTCCTTCACAAACAGCAAGACAGTTTTCCCTTGGCAACCACTACTAATGAAAAAGGCATTATTAGCAAGTTATAAAGTTGCTTATCGTGTTGCCAAAACTAGTAATCCGCACACAAATTGCTGAAAATCTGATTTTTCCAGCAGCTGTTGAAATGGTACATATAATGTGTGAGGGAAAGAGAGGCTGCAAAATTAAATACAATACCTCTGTCAAATAATACTATCCAAAAAAGAATTAGTGATATGGCAGAAGATATTCAAGCGCAAGTTGTGGAAAATCTTAATAAATGCACGTACTTCTCTCTCTCTCAAATGGACGAATCCACAGATATATCTAACTGTGCCCCAATTCATTACGTTTGTAAGATATGATACAAATAATGGCATTCAAGAAGATATTTTATTTTGTTTCCCCCATTGGGAGACCAATACCATTGGAAAATGTTTACTCGACACTTTTTGTGGAACGTACAAGTAAATATGATATTGACTGGGGTAAATGTATTGCTTTATGCACCAGATGGCGCTAAAGCTATGACAGACATAAATCTGGTCTTGTCGTCAAATTACAAGAAAGAATGCCTAATGCCAAATGGAGACATTGTTTTTTTACATCGAGAAACTCTTGCGTCCAAAGCTTTAACCTCCTGAAATGGATTAGTGTTATGAAAACCATCATTAAAGTTGTAAAATTCCATTATAGGAAAAGCTTTGCAGACCCGTATTTTAGAAAAACTTGCGAAGGACATGGGTGCTTTGTTTGAAAATCTTCTCTATCACACCGAAGTAAGGTAGCTTTCAAGGGCAACGTCTTAAAAAGAGTATTTCACTTAAGAGCAGTAGAGCTTTTAATGTATTTGAAAGATGAGAAGTCCCCTATATGAAAATCAATTTTCCGATCCTATTTTGCTTCTGAAACTAGGTTATTCCTTGCTGATATTTTCGAGCAATTAAATATTAGAAACAGTAATTTACAAGGTCGCGACATTAATATAATTACAGCCACAGATAAAATTAAGGCGTTTCTAAGAAAAATCAATTTATGGTCCGACCTCACTTGGCAAAAATCAACCTCGATTCATTTCCAGTGCCTTCAGGAAATTATGGAAAATGTATCCAATTACAGTGCTACAAATTTTGAACAAGTTTTTGCTTGACATGCATGTTACTTTGCTCAATTTAAAACAACAGCTCTGTGATTATTTCCCCGAAGAAATTTCAAAACAGTTACGACAGTTGCAGATGGATACTAAATCCGTTATTTAGCCGATTATCTTTCAGCATGTTGAAATACCAATAACATGAAAAGAAAAACCTATTGAAATATCAAGTGATGGAATGTTGAAGCTCCAATTTTTTTCCCAAAACTCGGACCAACTTTTGGACCGAAAAGATACAGCGAATACCCCCAGTTCGTGAGTGAAGCTGTAAAATGCTTTGGTTCCATTTGTAACATCATATTTTAGTTGAGTTAAGTTTCTGGGTCTATGACTGCCATTAAAACAAGAGTTAGAAATCGCTTCGTACTTGAAAATGATATAATTGTGTGTGTCTCAAATACACAGCCTAGATTTGAAAGATTAGTTTTACAGAAACCGGCGCCATAGCTCTCATTAAGATTATAATATTTGACTTTGTTTTACTCTTTTATTTTTACGGACTTTAATATTTAGTTTTATATTTCGTCTGATAATTAATTGTTAATTTCTATTTACGGCGTTGTTAAAAATAAAAAATACATGATCTAACAAAGTGGTGCTTTTGTCTTATTTTTGGAAATGTTTGGCGACCCCCCTAGTACCCTCATGGCGACCCCCCCCAGGGGGTCGCGCACTACTCACTTTGGGAAACACTGGATTAGAGGATAGATTTTTTAATCGTCAAATCAGCAGTTGTCGATTGCAGCAACATACTGTTTGCAATTAATCTCGAAAGAGACAAAATATTTACTCGTTATTGTTTAATATAAATTAAAATTGCAGAATTCATAAAATAGTATAATCAAAATGTACTTTTTAAAAACTTTCTCTGTTTATAGTTTGGAAGGGATATAACATATGTATTATAAACCAAACTATTTTATTTCATGGTTTGACATTTGCGGCTATATTGAGCTTGTACTTTCGGTAAACCAACCGAAACGACCAAGTTACATTATCGTTAAAGCAATGTTAAATAGCCTTAATCATAAATAAGAACGAGATTAACACATTATTTTTGCACTGCTACAAGTAGCTCTCTTTCTATTTAAATATCCCTGTAGTTATCTATTTTTACCTAATAAGTGGTTACACCCATAAATGCGCTAAAACTCAACATTGTGATTTTTGCATATTTGAAATGACTTATTTATTTAAATCAATTGTTAAGATGTAATTATATAAGAAAAATGCATAAATATTTTACTACTTATACGACAACGACATTCTCGATAAATTATATAAAACAATTTTTTACAATTTATCAGTAATTACTCATATAAAAAAATATATTAATATAAAAATGAAAACTAAACAAAAATCCCCTTTCATAACTCCACAAAAATAAGAAATATTCTTAGTAACGTACGCACATCATTCGTTAGAAAAATATTTCGTTAGTTGTAGGATTACAAAGGTTGACAAACGTTATACTTACTATACTTAAAATCATTTTCATAGAGAATTATTATCTTATCTCAATTATAATAAATTCTTCTATAAAGAGTATGATGCTCTGATGCTTACCTCGCTATGCTCCTTAATATGATTTTCGGCAATTTACTGACACACTCATCAACATGTTTAACAATTTAGCTGTTCAAATTGTAACAAAATATTGAAAACTTATTTTTTAAGAACAAAACCTCTCTCCCTGCATAAGAATAAATCAATATGCTCATATCATATCAAACAAACTGGTTGTCTCCTTAAATGTTGTTTCATGTAATATCCTGCTGTTAAGGCCACTGTTGAATATAGACTTCCATTAAACTGCTTCACTGTGCTTCATATTAAGCTGTTCTATCCAATGTCCTACTGGTATTTTTATATAGTCGGATCCAGGGTGTTGCCGATTTAAATCTTTTTTTGTCTTCGCTGGGCCTTCAATTTATTATTCCTTGACCTAGTCCCCATTAAGTCGATATTAAGAGATCTTACCTTCATAGTGGACTTGCCGCAAGATGATATCTCAATGAATTCTCAGTGAATTTCTTTGGCGTCAAAATTTGATGTAGAAAAATAATTCTTCTAAGTCTTTTTCATACTGTATTACCTTTTTAAATAACCTGTTTCTTTAAATAAAAAAGAAAAGTATGTCGTTCCTAAATTTTACATCTTCTCAGTGTGCCGTCTCTTTTCGAAGATTGGCGATTCAAATGACAATTGTATCTTTGGAAACTGCTGAAAAGGTATGCCGTTCCTAAACTTTATATATTCTTACTGCGTCGTCTTCTTTTGGAGATTGGTAGCACGTTGGATAACACTGTGATCCAGGGTACAAGATATGTCGTTTTCTGATGAGTGAATCTTTACATTAAATGTACGGTCATACTAATCGCGAAAATTGCTGATATTGATCCAGAGAAAATTCGTACTAGGTAACGTCTTAAAATCAATTTCCGACAGTACTCAACCGTATATTTTCAAATTGGTAAATGGACGAGGCGAGGATTGATGAAATGGCCAATAGAATCTTCCGATCTAACGTTATTAGATTTCTTCTGATAATGTTAGGACAAAAGTCTTCTTCTGGATGTGCCTATCAGTGATGAATTTTGGTGATCATTATGGCAATTTTTATCTTGCCTGCAGCAACGCCGAAAAGCTGGACAGATGTTGTGTTAAACCAGGTTCTAGGGTTCTTTAAACCAGAATGTTCTTCTTCCTGACTCTCGCCTTCCAAACATTTTTCGCTGCAGGTGACTTGTAGGAGGGCATATCTAGATTCATTTCGTTTAATATATCCGAAGTACTGTAGCTTTCGAGGTGCGATGGTGTTCAGTACCTCTTGGTTGTTCCTCATTCTTCTCTGAGACGTCTTCTTCTGTAATTCAGTCAGTCCACGGGGTCTTGTGTATGCTCCAGTATAGCCAAAATTTAAACGCTTTCAACCTCTTGCACATGTCTTCGTTCAAGGTTCACGATTCAACACCATAAAACAGAACAGAGAAGACGTAGCATCGCAAAGTTCTTACTTTTTTTATCAAGAGAGACATTGTGGCTTTTAAAGTGGGTCCTTATCCAGCTGAAGGTGATTCTAGTTTTCCGATGCTTGGTCTTATCTCCTAATTGTTAGTACATTGTTATAAAATATTTTTAAAACGGATTACCCACCCCTCTTTTAAAATTTACGGCCGCACAAAATTGGTTGAGCATTTACTCGACTAGGATTTGCACTAATCAGAAGTAAATTCATTGTAAATGTGCTCTATTTTGGCTTTAAGTTCGTGTAATATTCGTGGTGGTAAAAGACATTATATTTTGTACTATTTCAAACCAGCGTGTGTCTGGTTCTGCTGTATGACAAGCTGCTTTGTCTCGCTGAGAATATAATTCCCGCCAGCATTTAATTTCACAATTACTTGGTACTATGGTTATTTTGAGTTATTTGGGTTATATTTCGCATCCTTTGCGGCCATAATCATCATCAACCTGTATGCGTCCACTGCTGGACATATGCCTCCCTCAGCTCTTTTTATCTATCTCTGTCTTGTGGAGACTTGCATCCAGTTATTGCTACACACGCATCAGGTCGTCAGTCCATCTAGTTGGTGGGGCGTCCTTGGTCCGTATTACTTCTTGACATTGGTCTCCCACTCTAAAATTACGTTTTGTCCATCAGTTATCTGATAATCTTGCGACGTGTCATGCCCAATTTACTTTAAACGACGCGATTTTTTAAACAGCGTCTGTTGTTTTTTCTTCTACAACGTATTTTCTTCGTTTGGGATTCGGTCTCTCAGAGAGACACCGAACATCTGGCGCTCCATATCCATACTGAGTTACGCGTATCTTATTAACTACCTTTTTTGTGAGTGTTAATGTTTCCGTTCCATAAATGAGTACAGGTAACACACATTGGTCAAAGATTTTCCTTTAGAAACACGAATTTCATGTTCTAGGTACTTATACGATGTAATTCTGCACAATATCTCTTCCTTCAACAGCAATATTTCTGATTTAGCACCAGGTTAGTCCATTATTTGCGTCTTGTTCATATTAATCTTTAGTCCGACCTTCAAGGAAGCGTGATATAATTTTTCAAACATTATTATCTGCATCATTCATAAGATCGGCTATAAGGACGATGTCATCTGCAAATCTCAAATGACTGAGCTTGCTCTCCATTTATGTTATCATTTACGATTACCCTCAATAAATTTTGAAAAAAATCTAGCTTTGAAACTGTCAATACAATCCCAAACTCATTACTCATTTTAGGAAATTTTACGGTCCGTTTCAGTCTTTGGTGAAAAGCTTCATCTTTAGTGCTAATAACTTGTTTGAGAGTTATCATCAACACATTTGGAGAAAATGTTGGCGTTTTGAGATGGAATTATGTATAATTCTTTAATTTAATCTTCTACTAACTTATTAAACAAATAATATACCGATTGCGAGAGGGGTTAGGCAAGGATGCGTCCTTGTCTCCGACGCTTTTCAACGTGTACTCACAGGTCATATTCAGAAAAGCCTTATGGGAAAGAGAAAAGAGGGAATAAGAATTGGTGGGAGAAATCATAAACACCTATGAGATTTGCAGATGGACACGGTAATTATGGCTGAGAGTATAGAAGAACTACAAACTTTACTAGATGCAATTAAATAGTGAATGCATTCAAATGGGACTTGACATCAACACAGATAAGACCAAATTTATGATAGTATCAATGAGTCCAATAAATAATGAACAACTAACTCTTGGTGGAACAGCAAATAGAGAGAGTGACAAAATATAAATATCTGGGAGCTTACATCAACACAGAATTAGATCCAGACCAAGAGATCCGGGTACGAGAGAGAAATGGCAAGGGCAGCGTTCTTAAAATTCAAAACAATTGTTCTGTGACAAAAGATCTGAATACCTGCGCTGAGAACTGAGGTTTGTTGAATGTTACATCTGGTCGCAACTATTGTACGGGGTAGAAACATGGACACTAAAAGCGCAAATAGTTAAAAAGATTGAAGCCTTTGAACTTTTGGATATACCGGAGACTGTTAAGAATTCCATGGACTGCCAGGGTCACCAATGAGGAAGTGCTGAGAAGGATGGGCCGAGACAAAAAATTGTTGAGAACGATAAAAGTACGCAAGACTGCATACCTTGGACACATACTAAGAAATAATAAATATAGTCGTGCTGCAGGTCATCATGCAGGGTAGAGTCGATGGCAAAAAGGGAATAGGTAGAAAGAGGAAGTCATGGCTGCGAAATATTCGAGACTGGACAAACATGATCTGTAGACGAATTATTCCACCGTTGCAAAAGACAGAGAAGCTTTTAAAAATGTGGTCGCCAACCTCCGTTAATGGGGACGGGCATAGGAAGAAGAAGAAGACTAACTTATACTGCCTTTATTCTCTGAGGTTGTTAAGTAAACTGTATTATTTTGTGTGTCTATGTTGTACGTAATACGATGATTGAGGAGCTCACACATAGAATCCCTAAAAAAAGGACTGAAAATGAATTTCAGCAAAACTAAACTAATATCAAACAAAGATGACAAAACTATGATAAACATCAAAGGGGACAGAGATAGAACACGTAGATGAATATACATATCTGGGTGAAAAATGTCAAGGGTAAACAAAGAAAAATCAGACCACGGAAATAAGCAGACGTGTAAAAATGGGATGGGCAGCATTCGGAAGACTCTCATACTTACTTAAAATAAAAAATATACCTCAAAGACTTCAAACCAATTATTTAATTCATGTATCCTACCTGTATTTACATATGGAGCTCAAACCTGGACATTCACTAAAAATAAAACATGGAGAAGATCAGAAAAACTCAGAGAGCTATGGAACGACAGATGCTGGGTATCTCACTCAAAGACCATAAAACCAATGAAAATATTCGTAATAGAACGAAAGTAAAAGATACTGTCGAGACTGGCAGCTAAAACTGAAATGGCAATGGGCTTGGACATAACGAACATCTTACGGATGGCCGATGGAATAAAGAAATCGGGAATTGGCAGCCATATGAAACCAAAAGACCACGAGGAAGACCGTAAATGCGATGGAGCGACGATATTAAAAGAAGTCTTACAAAACAACAGAGATGAAAGGCGAGAATTAGGAGAAGCCTATATTCAGCAATCCGAATAGAAAAAAGGGCTTAAAAAAATGTTGTACGTAAAGAATACGAGTAACTTGCTACAAAACTTTTATTCCTCTACGTACTATAGGTAACAGAAACAGGTACAACATGTGGTAATATACATTGTTACACAAGGTTATTGGTCTCGCCAATCGCTGTGACAAAATTTCGTCTTCTTGCTAAACACTTGAGAGAGAGAGACACACTCTGAGAATCACAAATACCAAAATCACACATTTTGGTATTAAAACACCATGTTTTCTTCCGCGAGAGTTTCTAACAGACTTCTTTGTATTTGGGACTGTCGCCGAAGTGAACTAGGGGAACTGGTCTTTTTTTTTACAGGTCTTAATTACTGATCCTGTTTATTGTTGTAAGGAATATTCAGTCGTCTAGGCATACAGGGTGGAGTGAGTTTAATAAAAAACAAAAGGAAAGATTCTATTTTACGAACACTTTGAAAATTAACAGGGCTATAAACAAAATCAGTTTACAACCAACATTCATCGAATTTTGGATTCCTTACTAAAAATTACTTGGGACCAATCTTTTACAGACCAAGAAAGTTTCAATTTTACACAAATGAGCCTAGCTTGCTTTTGTTTTGCTGTTAGCAGTGATTTTTTTGCTGACTAGAAGAAAATATGTTTAAAATATAATAAACTACGAGTACAAATGTAGTACAAGTTGTTACTTGTAATTTAACCTTATAAAATTTTAATCCAGGTTTATCTTTTTACTTTTCGACAGCGTTCCCTTGAGAGATTTAATCTAAGTTTCATGATTCCATTAGCTGGAACTTTTTTGCAAACTTTTACTAACTATTCTCCAATTCCTATCAAAAAACTAGTTTTTGGACGACCTGGGGTTTTACCGTTTTTATCTAAATTACTTCATGTATCCACGTAATGCTTAATTATATTGTCACACTGTAGTTTTAGAATTATTAACTACCAACTCACAAAATTTTTGGAATTTGTAGAGATACCAGGCACTATTTTATTAAAATAATATAGCTGTTCACTCAATTATACCAGAAATTAATTGTAGAATATAGTTTGACGTTTGTGAGAGTGTCCGGCTGCATTGTTTTTGCAGTCTAATTTGTATTATCTTGTCTGGTTTTTAGCAGTTACTTCATACTGTCCCTACTATTTAGTTGTCACTATGGACGCAATTGCATGACTCATGACTCACGATGAACGAGTAAAATTACACATTGGAGGCTAAGGGCAGACAAACGTAGTAGAGGAAGACCGCCTACACGTTGGGGCTGACGATATCAGGCGTATCACGAAAAATTGGCTACAAAGAGCACAAAAGCGCAAAGAATGGAGGAGTTTAAGGGAGGCCTATGTCCAGCAGTGACGTACTAAATTAAGGCTGGATGTTGATGATGATGATGATGAATTTTTACATATTTTGATGATCTTTATGACATTAATAGGTTCTGTGGGTTACATAAAATTTGTAACTAATTTATTATAATAATAATTACGTTTTCTCATCGTATATCATTTAAACATTTTTGTTATTTAGTATTATTGTCATAACTATTGAAAATAATAATAAATGAGCAGTCAAACGTCCGAATTTGTTATACACACTTGAGGGCAAAAAGAATCGATTAAAAATTATTTTACGAAAAGTATGTCTCCTGTTTTAAATCTAAAACGTGTAAATTTAAAAATATCCGGTATGCGGTCTGTTATTTAAACATAAGAACTCTTTTTTCTTTTATTACTCTATATTTCGCTGATTTTTTGTCAGCTTCATCAGGAGACAACTGAAATGATGGTTAAAATGTATGATAAATATCAGGTGAAAATAAACAATGATTTACTTACAGAGTTAGAAAATATTTAAAAATGTACATAATATATTCGAAAACAGGGCCCTGATTCTATTTCATTTCGATGTCGAAATTTAAAAGCGACTACGCCATGAGCAGTCGCAATCGCTAGCGATTCTCATTCATTTTCGATTGTAGTTAAAACTGGGGATATTTACTTTATCATTTTGACACTGCTGAAAATTTGGGTTGGCCCTGTTGTTTATTGGCTGCACTAACGCTTGTTGAATGTTTGTTTTGTTTACGTTACGTGAACGTCTTTTTTTTTCTTGTTTGAGTTGTTAAATCATAAATATTGGCCCATTCTCAATTATATTTTGAATTGAAAGAAAAGATGGCAAGAAAAAAAAAAAAGGCGATTGTGGGGAGATCCTTAAGTTATAACCACTAAGATTTGACTTAGTGGTTATATTCTAATATATTTTTAAATTTACTGCAGCTTAGTAATACTAACCCCTAAACATTTGTGTGGGTATCCTAGAGGCATAAACACCTTCTTCCAAATATGGTTCTAATACCCTTATTAAATAATTTGCAGCTTGTTTATTAAGCCGGAATTGCTGCCTAAATTGAGCATCACTTAGTGAAAAAGGAATTTTGAGTATCTCCCGTAACATTCTTCTTATCCTCCGTTATGAGCGTCGGATATCTATCCTCTCTAATTCCTCCAAAACTAGCAAATGTCCGTAAAACACAGCCAGATTAATACTTTTTGCCTCAGTTTTCCTTGCAAGGATCAAAACACCGCCTACCTAAACTGAACCTAAGTTCACTTCTCCCAGTCCAGTCAGTCATGTCAGATTAATTTCGACTCGAAATAAAATTTCAACCACTTTCTTGAAGTTGAAATTAATTTCGATAAGTCGAAAATTAGTGACGTCGTTTGGAGTTAGTTCAGCTGAAATCCACAAGGTTCGCAAAGTCGCATTTCGACGTCGCCATATTAATTTCGACATGTTTTGAGTCGAAATCTTCAATTAGAATCAGGGCCCTTTACTGACAATATTGGTTTAAGAACCTAGTCACTAGCAATTAAATTTAAAAAAAAAATTTATCAAAAAAAAACAAACAACTAAGAAACAATTAATTTTATTGTGTTTTAATTTTTGCTAAAAAAATTTTTTTAATTTTTTATAGCTAACTTAATTACCAGCATCCGTTTGAAGAGGTTTACTCTCCGGACGCTGGAACTCACTTAAGGCATGGGTGTATGTTACCTGAAGTAAAATTTAATTAAATATTAAACATCAAATATTAATAACAACATTATGTACAATCTTTATTAACCTTATGTATTTTAAAGGGTTTTTACCCTATTTTTTTGGTGGCTCAGGCATGTTAACCTGTAAGTATAAACCATTTTGCTTTTTTAACCTTAGTCAAAATTTTAAACCACGTTTGCTTTAATTAAATGGTTTATACTTATTTTAGATATTTTTAACCTGATGATGGAATTATTATTATTCCGAAAACGTTCGTGTTATTTGATGTAGCCCTTTTAAGGGTTTTTTAAAATATACCTAACCCATTTACAAAGATTTAACCTCTTTTTTTTATAATATATGTATATCTTCTTTGGTAGATAACTTTCGGGAAAACGTCAGGTAACGGACTTTCTAAAGATGGTATAAGCCAGTTTGACGAAGAACTTTATTCTAAATCTGAAATTTTCAGTAATAGGCTATCACCTTTATCAGCACCTAAATGGAAAACTTATTTACTACAAGTGGTGGAAGTTAGCATTTAAAACTTACATTGAAAATCTTCAGTTACTCCTTGTAGTGAACATTGTCATAAAATATGTTAAAAATCATTAAAATTTTAAATAAAACATTACAACATAAAAGGGTATTTTTACAAATACAACACAAAAACATTTTAAAAAACAACATACACTACTTCATGTCAAAGGCACCTCAAAGGGAAGAAGTAGAATAGAAGAATTATTCTTCTCTTTTGTTGAAAACCTTAGCTTAGAGATATTGACAGAAAAGCTATTTTTCTGTCAATAATTTGATGTCATAATATGTAACAAGGTTATATTTATATTTACACCTGAGGTTATCTTATTCGATCATCCGTGGATGGTGGAGAACAAAGTCTATCATCGTCAAAAAGTCTCTGAATGTATTCTTTCCAATTTGTCTTCTGTACTTATAATTATCTCCAAAGGTGTCGTATCTTTCCCTAGAAGTAGTTCAATTTCTAGGCATTTGGTTGACATCCAGTTTTCTTTAGCTTCTCTGCATTTTTTTCTAATGATTTTATTGACTCGTTTGTATTCTATTTTGTTTGTTTTATGTTTTCAGCTTATTTCAATCCATGAGGTGCATAATCTCTTGCGCTATCCGTTCTTGTTTTCTGTTGTGTGAACCCGATGTCGTCTTCTTGTATATTTGTTATTTTCGTTTTTAGAGCAGTCCATGTTACTTCAACGTCTGTCTGTACCAAGTAGCGTTTCTATTTCTTTCTCAACTTTGATATTTATTCTCATTTTTCTTTTCAGGGTTTTTCAGTTTTTTCGGCAATCTCAGTTGCGTATTAGTTTTTCTTTAAAAAATTGAGACAGTTACCCGTATGTGCGCCAATGATGCGCACCGATGTTTTAGAGCATTAAACAAATCTTCAATTTGTAAGAAAGATTTTAACAATTTTTTTCACGCAGAATCATCACCTAAAGTTTGTCGCAGTTACTTACTAACACTCTGTATAATATGTGAAATTAAATAATTTAATTAGGTACTTACTTAACAAAATTAATTAGTTATGGCTTATGTTTTGTTTTGCCTAGCTGAAAAATTTTTTTTATTATTATTCCTACTATTTTCAACCTGACACTACTTATTAGAAACTTTTATTGGTTTTTTTTAGGTTTTTTTAAGGTTTTTTTTGTTTAAGAATGAATGTACATTCATTTAAATTGCAAAACATTCTCGAAATAATTTCTAAAATACTGTACTTATATTTTACGAAAGTGATTTTTTCTTTTATTACATTGTAACTTTTGGCTTTCAATTTTATTGTATTTAGTACATTTTTTTTTATTTTTTGTTTCTATTTGAATTTATTTCGTTGTGCCTGCAAAATAGACTTTAATGTATTTTATCTGCTATGTCCTTCTAAATTTGTTATGATTTGGTTATTTGCACTAACTACATTACGTTTCGTTTATTAAATCAATTATCATGCTGTCAGTAAGTATAGCATATGATTACTTATTATTAACATTTTAACTTTGAAGGTTTTATTGGGTACAGTCCGTATGCAAAACCAAATTATTTCCAAAATAGATGGGGGAGGGCAACTCAAATCAATCCACTTTTGCTACCAGATTTTAACGGTAAGTCATGATTTAGAAATTTTAAAACTTTTCAGGTTTTATGGATACAAAGATGTTTAATATCATAATAGATATGTACTCCAATGATTCACTTAAATTGCAAAACCCAATTTGTGTTTCTACTTAAACAAATGTATAATTGAGAGTAACAAATTGTCTATGCGCAAAAAATCAATACAGTGGTACCTCGACATACGAGTGTATTCTTGCCGTAATCTTGCTCGTATGTCAAATTGCTTATATGTCAAAGCAATTTTCCCCCCATTGAAATTAACTGAAATGTCATTAATCAGTTTTCAGTCCCCAAAAAAACACGTAAGTTGTTCTTATTAAGGTGTTTTTAAATAAGAACAAATGTATTTAAAAGAAGAAACATTTATTAATAAGTAAAAACTACATACATATTCTGTAAAAACATACGAAAAAGTGGAGTGCTTACGGAAGCGCTTAATTTTCGTCAGTGGTCTTCGCGTTTTTCGTCACATTTTGCTCATTTTCATCTACAGATCGTTTAAAAAAAACTGTCTAAGGAGGTTTGTTTCTTCCTCCCTTTTTAGAATATTGCGGGAAATGTGTTAGGCAAGTTTCGTTGTACAACACCGATGCACGACCAGTTGTAACTTTTTCGGGGTGATTTTTATCCCCGAACTGCAACATTCCCAGAATCTCCTTTATATCTCTTGTAGAGACAACGTTCTTCCAATTCTGGCTCCTCCTCAAAACTAACTTTTCGTTGAACCACTGTATGCTGCTGCGAATGTAGTTCGTCTAACTCCTTCAGTTCTTCAGATCTCTTTTATCCACCTCCAGACCCAGGATTTTCCAAGAGAAACAATCTCATCTACCACTGACACTTCGAGTTCTAGTCCTTCGCAGGCCCTTTCATCTACAGCCCTCAGGCCACAGCTTCTTCCATGCAGAGGTTAAGGTCCTTGTTGTAACACCTTGTCAGGCCTGTTCAATAATGCTTAGGCATATTACTATGTTAAAGTGGTCCTTCCAGAACTCTCGAAAGGTAGGGTTTGTATTCTCCGTCACCTCAAAGCAGCGCCAAACAATGTGCGGTATACAACTTCTTATAATTAGAAATCACTTGCTGATCCATGGTCTGCAAGATAGGAGTGGTGTTGGCTGGTAGGTAGAGAATCTTTATAAACTTGAACTCTTGGGGTAAAATCATCTTCGAGATTTGTGGGTTAGAAGGGGCATTATCGGGGGACAAGAATGATTTGCAATGGGTAGGGTTGTTTTGATGTAGATATTTTTTAACAGAAGAGGCAAACACCAGGTTTATTCACTCCACAAAGAATTTCCTGGTGATCCACGCCTTTGGATTTGCCTTCCACATAACTGGCAGGTTACACTAGATGGTACTAGATGGTAGTAAATGGTACACTAGAAGAGGTTTGATTTTACAGTCCGCCACTCGTATTCCCTTAAAGTAGTAGAGTAAATCTATCTTTCATAGGTTTGTGACCTGGCATCGTCTTCTCCTATGCCGTTATCTAAGTCCTATTCGGCATCTTTTTCCAGAAAAGCCCTGTCTCATCACAGTTGAAGACTTGCTGAGGGATATATTCTTAGGCTTCTACCAGTTCGGAAAATATTTGCCGGTCCTTTTTTTAAAGTTGTCAAACCAGCCCCCGACTGGCTTTAAACGAGTCTTTCGATTCATCCTTTGTGGAAGTGTGTGGGATGTGCTTCATCAAATCTTCGTAAATCGCTTGTGCCTTCTCACATATGATGCTTTGTGTTAAGGTTCCTCCTTGAAGTTGCTTGTATGTCACCCTCACCATTAGTAGTTTCTCCATCTTTTCATGGAGAAAAAATCCGGACCTTAGAAATTATTGTAACGCCCTTAGCTGGCATTATACCATTTATCACCTCCTTCTGTTTAAGTACTTCCAGTTACTCGTACACCTTGCTAATGTTTTTCAATGATTTCACGTTTTAGTTCAATAGACATCATCTTCTTCTTCGAACCCATGGTTGTAAAAATAAATTTAATATTGTGATGTAAAAAAAAAGCACAAAACGCGAACACAACTTATTAACAATACTTTGAAAATGAGGAAAACCAAGCAGACAGACTGAAGTCTATAGAAAAAATTTACACAGTGTAAATTACACTGACATCGAGAGTGCAATATGGTTAGTATTAGAATCCGAATTTTTGTCAGATTTAACTTCCAATGACCATTTAAATTTGTCGGTCCAAATAATAGTCACGTACAGACCCGTAAAATCATCTTTATGGCGAGGCCGTAAGAATCTATTACCAGTCAAACTACCTTCTTATTTACAAAGCAAATTAGACGTAGTCGAATAAGAGGTATGAATTTGAATAAAAACCGATTCCTCGTATCTCAAATCTTGCTCTCATCTCAAAGCAAAATATCGCTCGCTCCGCGGCTCGTATCACAAAACACTCGTTTATAAGGGCGCTCGTATATCAAAGTACCACTACAAAATACAAACAATTAAGCAAGGTATAAGTCTATATTTAGATGAATAAATACATGTATGATAATATTAAAATTAATACTGAATGATTATTCAACCAAAAGTAATAAATTACTTAAACGACGAAGTGTTCAAGTAAGTAACAATATTTCTCCTAGTTTTAGCGTTTCTCAACCTTTCAGTATTCGGTACCCAATTTTCAATTACAATTATATTATATTTTATAATTATATTATAAAATTAAAATACGACTTATTTGAAAATTTGACCCAACCTATCCGCATAATATAGAACTTATAGAATTACAGATCTTCAAAATTACCGAGAATAGGTGAATTTATTTAAACTTGAACAATCCGCTACATCCCTTATAACTATCCTAGGGTCCACCGGGCCCTGTAGAATACTACGCCAACTGTTTCCCATCTGCTTTCTCTCATTTACGACGGATATCAAACTTTTCCGCGACTTACCGAAGTTACGAGAAATTTTGGCCATAGTTTCGATTTGTTTGGAATTATATGGCAGATCTGCTGGTCAGCATAATAAGCTTGTATAAATGCTGCGACTGTTAGAGATTGGTTAGTAAAATTTGTTTGATATTTAAGATTTTATTAATGGGGTACAACGTAGAGTGTCAGAAATGCGTTGGAATATGTAATGATGGTGCTGTACTAAGTCTGGAAGATTTTAAATTTTACAAGTACTTATCAAGCCTTTTCAATTTATTTGGACCCATTATATGATCCATAAAAAGGCTTTGGATTTCAAATGAATGAGTCCTGGTGTCAACATTGTAATAACGACGTAGTAAATTGTATAAAAATGATGACTCCTAAAATCAAGAATCTTTAATTCACTTTACAAAGATATTGGTGCAGATCATTCAACGCTGCTCTTTTATTGCGGGGCCCGATAATTATCTCGTAGAAAATTTTTACAGCGTGCTTACAAGTTAAAAGAGACAATTGCCACTTTTCTAGAAGAGAAAAACCAAACGGAAGTCGAGAAGTTTCAAAATGATTTATTTGTGATGAAATTAAATTACATGTTTAACATACTCGGAAAATTAGATGCTTTGAATAGACTGTAAAACACAACTTTGCACAAAAAGTTGTGCAACACACCACTCACTTCTCTCCACTTATCCAACAATAATTCTCTGTGGATCTCCATATATTTTCCCATTGTCCTATAGTATAGATCTTAGGTACCCTCAAAACTGTATCTTTTCAAACTCATTTCACTATACAAAGTTTTCATTTTATGTGTAGTACCTTCATCTTTCAATCAATATTCCAAATACTGTGATTTTTATTCTTCCAAGTTTATATATATTTATATTTATATATATATATATATATATATATATATATATATATAAATATATATATATATATATATATATATATATATATATATATTATTGTGATATTTAAAGTCTTGGTGCGCCAAGCAATAATTAGCTAATTAAATTTTTTTGATTAATTAAAATTATTTAAATGATATGATTATGACTCTATCACAATTTTTAATTCTTTTATCTCAGGGTTAAATTCGTGCTTCAATATCTATGCTATTACATGTGAAAGGTAAGGTCCAAAGAATACCGGAATAATAAAAAACACATATGATCTAACACTATATATTGAAATAAAAATAATGAAATAAATTCACACTCAAAAATTTTCAATAAACAAATCTCATATAATGATTCTCAAAATTTTGTTCTACGTACGTGAACAATCAAAATTAATGGTACAAACAATATTAATTGGAATCTCAAAATCCCAAACTATTCAAACTCTCCTAATCAAAATATTTATATCCTTTCTAAATTAAGTGTAAAAATTGTGTTATCAATAAAAGAAAAAACTGCAGAAAACAAAAATATCTCTCTCTGATGTCGAGTGGTCCAAATCCTTGTTCCTTGTAGACTATATTTTCTCCTCTCAAACGCTCCCTATGTAATCAGCAATCTTCCAACAGATTGTTGCAAGTATATCGTCCTTAATGATCTCCTTCAAAAGCACAAATCATTCAAATTATGATAGCCTTTCTCCTCTCGATAAACTGAATCTCTCGTTGGCCCAAGTGAAAAATGACTCTTGGAATATCTTCTCTTTACGATAAAGTGAATCTCTCGTTGGCCTGAACAGTGACTCTTGGAATGTAAGTAGAGAAATATGACTTACAATATTTTGCTGCTTCAGCTTCTGTCAGATACACTAACTCCACAAAAACTCACTAACATTCAACACTACTGCTTGCTACATTTCGGGAACCGCCAGAGAACAATCACTGTTCGTCTTACAGACTTGGAAAACCAACTAATTATCTTTTCTCTCTCCTCAATCTAGCTAAACTTTCATTCCTACATACCTATCCCACCTTTTTCAATCTCCGCCAATCAAAACTCGTCACAATTCCCCCATTTTTTCATTTCGATAACAAACAAATTTTTACCTATAGTTATAAAATTTCCTAAAACTTATTTACAAATAATATTTTTCTATACTTCTTAAAAACTAACAAAAACCTCTTTCTAAAATCTCTTCTATTGTCTTTAATCACTGCATTAATGTATTCGGAAAACCCGGTTCAATTGTCTTTGGATTTCATTTAAAATTATGCGGGTCACTCAAGTATAACAAAGAAATAATTTATGTAAAGCTTACATTTTGTTTAGTACAGGTAATCCAAGAATTTAATAACTTTCCTTCTTCGAAATGTTTGTTGGGTATTATCCTACTTATCTGAATTATTTTAATGTTTTTGAACTTTGAAATATTTTAATCAACCCAATATTTTTCTCGATTTTATATATCATAACAAATCCCCGCCATTTGATCTGCCGAAAACTCTTTGTTAAATTTTAAAAATGACAAAAGTTTTCTAGGATCAAATTATTTTACTATGTTATTAACATCTACTTATGATACTGATAAATATCGTGAATGTTAAAATACCCCGTATATTGCCTGTCTTTATACGGGGTTGGATATATTTTCGTTTTAAATTTTTCCAAGTATTTTCCCTTAAAAGAAAGTTCATAATTTTTAGCCACTCGGTTTACTTCATTAACAAAATCTCCATGGTTTCCTAAAATCTTCTTTATTTTCTTTCCCATGTTTTCTCCACAATTTATTTTTCTTTCATCCTCCTTTTGTTCACATGTGTTCACTGTCCATAATATTTCTTCACAAAATTCTTTATTCTCGTCCATCAGTGCCATTTTTTCTTCTGTTTTCTTTTTATCCTCTAATTCCCTTTGGTATTCCGAGCACCATGTTTCTATTCCTTTCAGTTCTCTGATGATACCTTTTTTTTCTTCCTGCTTCCATTCTGTTTTATCGTCGGTTGCCAACAATTCTTCTGTACCTTCTATTCCCTGTTTTTCTCTGGTCTCCATCTTATTTTCCTGCTTTCTTTTCGAACTCTTCTTCTTTTTCTTCCTTCTCTTTTTCTCTTCTGTTAGATCTTGTTCTTGTACTTTCGGTTTATCCTCTACAGTCATATCGATTTCTTTGCGTTTTTCCTGTGCATTGATCCTTCCAAAATTTGTTTTTCTATCTGTTTGCTTTTCTTCTCCTGTGTTGTCTGGTTCTGCTCTGATTTCCAGTTTATTTCCGAAAAATTTATGGTGATATCTTTTTTTCTCAATTCATCAATTCCCGCTATCATATCATGATTTAAATCTTCAATCACCACACATTTCTAGCTAAACTTTCATTCCTACATACCTATCCCACCTTTTTCAATCTCCGCCAATCAAAACTCGTCACAATTCCCCCATTTTTTCATTTCGATAACAAACAAATTTTTACCTATAGTTATAAAATTTCCTAAAACTTATTTACAAATAATATTTTTCTATACTTCTTAAAAACTAACAAAAACCTCTTTCTAAAATCTCTTCTATTGTCTTTAATCACTGCATTAATGTATTCGGAAAACCCGGTTCAATTGTCTTTCAATTTCATTTAAAATTATGCGGGTCACTCAAGTATAACAAAGAAATAATTTATGTAAAGCTTACATTTTGTTTAGTACAGGTAATCCAAGAATTTAATAACTTTCCTTCTTCGAAATGTTTGTTGAGTATTATCCTACTTATCTGAATTATTTTAATGTTTTTGAACTTTGAAATATTTTAATCAACCCAATATTTTTCTCGATTTTATATATCATAACAATATATATATATATATATATATATATATATATATATATATATATATATATATATATATATATATATATATATATATACATCTAGCGGTTAATGTAAGCTCCGTTCTAAAACGGTATTATACTAACTCCAGTAAAATATACACCGTGTATACTATTATCTGAGTAGCGCTTTATGTATACTCCGACCAACATGTAGGATTAAGTGGACTCCACAACAGAATAAACCATTTCTGGGATCCGTATTTACCATTCTGTGTACATTTCTAAACTCCTGCGATGTTGCCAATAATTGTATTAGTAGTAGATTTTCAAATTTTACAGCAGGTACACTTTGGAACTTGAAATTTATTTAAATATCCATCAATTTAGTCATGGAGGAATTTCAGGATTATTTGGCTAATGAAGTTAAATATAAATTGTTAACCGACACATAACTTTAGTTTACTTTTTAGTTTTAATAAACAAGGCGGTAATTTATATTACTTGCTTTATTTTCAAAAATAAAGTGTCTATTATAAACTTGGAAAAGTTAAGTGTCCATTTTTATTAATTAGTATTTTTTGTTAAAATGCATTGGCACTGAAACATTTAGTCCATAAATGTACGTACATCGGATAGAGTAATCGTGTAACAGTTTATGAAAGTAGAAGCCCCTTCGGTAGGATTATAATGTTTGTTACCCTATTAATTAAAGAAAACTGTACAACAGGAAGGTCTTTGTAATTTTTCGATTACTGCAGATTATGACATACAATATTTGTTTCATAGCGTAGTTGAATTTAAACTACAATAATTTATAAATCAATGTTTAATGACATAATTTTTTACTGTCTAATTTCAATAGGTATGTCGATTTTTAATTAAAATATTTAATGCATTAAAGTCGCGTAGAGATTTTCACTAAACATTTAATTTTAAAGATATTATTATAAAAGTCCAAAAAAAGTATAAAAGTCTAGGGAATTTAATATCCCACTATAGATTTGTTTTATAGATTATCGTAAAGCGTTCGACAGAGTCAAATGGATACACTTATGACTGATACTAAAAGAATTAGGTGTACAACAACACCTAATTTTGCTTATAACTGAACTGTTCGAACACACTACTGGACCATTTAAACTAATATTAAAAGAAGATTAAACTTCAAATGGTAGATTAACTAACGAAATATAAGTATCTGGGAAAAATTTCTCAAACGATATTAATATTGAAAGAGACTTTAAAGAGCATCTGACACAGCATGCTAAACCGTAAGGCGCCTAAACCAAACAATATGGATATTTGAGAAAAATTACAGCTCGTTCCAGAAAGAATTGTAAATATAACATTAATCTAGATTAAGAAGAAACGCTGAAGAAAAAAACAGTAGCGGTTAGCCTAAATAAAGAAAGGCAAAAATAGGTTATATTTGATGTTTTGAAAAAATCGATCCGAAAACCGTATGAAAAACATGTCATAGTATGGACATCGTGCGCGGCGATGCCTCTGCCGTCTGCCTATATCGGAAACTTTTACTACCATTTGACTATTTGTGTACGATTTTGTGTAAGGTTAAGTGGCACATCACAAAAAGTGTTTTTATTTTCTCTTTTGTTCAACAATTAAAATGTATTGCTATACTTTTAGATGTTCCAAAACAACAAAGGATAATAAACATAAATTATGAGGTACAAAATTCTATTATTTTCTATGCGTAAGTTATTATAGACACATAGGCTATCACACAGTTAAAAACTATGAAACCTATGAAAAAAATACAGTAGACTATGACTACATTTGTGTTTTAGCACTATAGTAAGAACAAGATAAAAATCTAAATACCTACATAATTATATTAACGAGAAGTTAATAAAACTTTTGATAGTTATCAGTAAGAGAAAGCCCATTTCAGAATAGATTATGAAAAATGTTGTTGGTTTTACAATATCAGGTACATTTATATAATGATAGGAATACAAAAATAAAAAAACAACTTGCTTTTTCAAAACAACAATCAATCACTTCATTTTATCACAAAAAATTTAAAAAATTGCAATGTAATTGAACCCATTTTGTGAGCTATAGCACGCTTTAGGAGCACAACTATCAGCTAAATGTTCTTCATGTGGGAGTTCTGAGTAATAGTACTCCAACATGGTTCTCCTGTAAATTGTCAAACTTAGTCTTAGATAACAACGACAACCTTCTTAGTATTTATGTACAAGATACCGTCTACAATTATGTGATTATGTGTACGTGCCAATATTCTTTTAAAAGAGATTAATAAAATTCGCGGGTAGACACCGCGACATCGGTATGTCCCGTAGCGATAAATTTACCATTTTATTGTAATTAGCATTTAAAAATGAAATTTTTATCACTATGTGTATGTGTATTTGGGTCACACAGTCCTGTAGCAGATTTAGTCTAAAAAGTTTTATTTTACGCACAATTAGCACATTGGCTCTGGAAATGACCTATACATATACATTATTAATTATTTCCAATCAAGATTTTTAAGCAGCTCTGCACCATTGGTTCATTTTTGTTGCTTTTTTTATTTGCCCTTTCTTTTTATCGTCATCATTACGTAGCGCTACATCACTGGGTGTGAGTCTTCGCTAACTACAACTTTTCTCCACGTTGATCGGTCTTCTATGAATCTGCAATCAAATGAAATATTAATTTTTTGAGATATCCGATTTTGTGTCCGATCTAACTTAGTCAATAAAATTAATTCTCCTGGACTTATAAGAGCTTTCTTCATTCAGTATCTGTTCTTAATCTATACGGATTTGTAGCAGTATAGTAATAAAACCTTATTTGTTTTAGTCATTCTTCATAATTCGCATCACTATATTAAAATAGGTCTGAAGTTTGTATTCTGTTCTTTATTTCTTCAGTGGCTTTATTATTAACTGTGATTATTGATCCAATATATTTAAAGTCTTCCATACTTTAAAAAACGTAGTTGTTGACTTTAATGTTTTATCTAAATTCATTGAATTGGTCTCTTCTGTGTATTTGCTTGTATTTGGTTTTCACCTCGTTGATTTTAAGAAACTTTTTTCATGCTCTCTGGACTTTGTTGAAGAAGTCGTTTAGGAAACGGGAGAGAGTTTCCTATGAAATCTATATCATAAGCATCATTCTAGGAGCTGCTTTGTTAATGGACCGTTAATGGATTACGTGTTAAAAGGACGTTATTTCTATTTTGGTAAGCTGTTCGTTCATTTTTGATTTATTTGAATCGAGAATCTGTATTTTATTAGATCTCTGGTTTATTTATTTATATCTCTGGTGTTTTGTTTCCTGTATCGTTATTACAAGGAGTTTGCTGGATACCGAAATAGGGAATCCGGTGGTACGTACATGATCTTTTGGTTACCAACATTAGAAAATTTGTCTTACTGTAAAATTGTGATGATTTTACTAGAAAATATAATGTTGTTTAATAATAATGAAGTTGTTTCGCTTTGCCTTCTCCATCGAGGTAGCAGTGAGACTGCTATCGTTATACCTTCTGGTATTTAATACTTTGCCGGTCAAGCAACAATTCCAAGAGTTATTAACTTGGTACTGATATCTCTGCTCCCCGATTTTAGCAAGCCATTAAAACTGCTACATTCATGCTTTCTGTTATCCAACGACCAGCCAGACGATTATATATAATAGCCAAGGAAGGTTTTGGCAATTTAATAGGTTTTTTGTGTGTTAGAATATAATTTCTCCAAGAAAGTAAAGATTATCTATCCGCTATCCGGATTTAATCCATCGATTAAATATTAGAATACTATAGAGTAATGCTATTACATACCAGCAAAAAAAAATGGTATAATAGTCAGTAACGAGGAAAACCAGATAAATGTTCATTAAAAGACAAAAGAGACGATGTAGAATAGGGCATATAACGTAACAATAGACCCATATAATTTTGAAAGGTTTGAAAGTTTAAATCCAGAAGTGTAATACAAACTACTAAAATCAGGATATAAAAATACAATGTAAGTAAAACTCACAAGAAAAGCCCCAGAAATGTTTTACGACCGGGAAACTAATGCTAAGGTCAAACAGGAAAATAAAGATTGGATTTAATTTTTTTGCTTAAAACTTAGCATTGCCAGCTTGTATTCTGTTATTCTCTTTTGTAGTGTTTTTGTTAAAAGTGCTCTTAAATCCCAAATATTTAGGCTGATGAACCATTTCAAAGTTGTACTGGTCTATTAAAATATTATGTCCTATTCTGTTTCGTAGTGCTCTTCTTATGATAGCCATATATTTTTTTTATTATCGTTGATTTGGAGGACCCTTTTCTGCGCTTTTTCTATTGAATGTATTAATGTTTTTTTTGTTACTAATAATTATACTCGCTACTATATTAAACTCATCCTCGAAAGTCCGTATAATCTGAAGACCTTGATTATTAAACTGTGAGATTTTCTGTATTAGCTTTCCGGGCGATGCTCTCCAAAGCGATCGTAAACACGATTGGAGATACGGCATCTTCCTGTTTGAGGTAACTGTACATTTGAAAGTAAGTTGACAGTTATTTCCTTAGGTATGCCTAGTTCTTCCATAGCATTTTAGTTACAATCTTATAATTATATCATATGTTTGTTTAAAATCTATAAATAACTAGCTTAATGTTTTTTTATTCCCATTTCATTTCCCATAACATTTTTCATTAAGTATATAATGTTCCTAACTTCACATTAATCTTTCCTGATTTCACATTTGTGGTTGCTGTATGTCAAAGAAGACACCATTTTCCATAGCGGGTACTCTGAGATAGCGCGTAAGTACAACCTACATATTTATTGCCAAAATTACTTTGCTGCTGTATCGAGTACCGTTTACTGGTAGGTATATGAATTTTGTTACGAATTTATCTTGTGTGCTGAACTCTATTAAATCTTTTACCGCGAATTGAAAAGCACCTTTATTTATAACATTTATTTTTAACGTTCTGTGGAATATTTTACGTTTATCTAAATAAGTATTTACTATAGTGTATAATAGTTGTAATTTTATTTTACTATTTGTATCTATATAGGTATAATTTATAATATATGAATTGTCTTATATTATACAAAATCATCCTATTTGCGTAAAGTGATATTTATGTGGCAATTAGTTGTAAAGTCATTAGTCTGTCCTGTCGTATCAAATTTTCCTGATAATTTTTGTAGACAAGCGGTTTAGTTTATGTAATATAATATCCCCAATTGTTCTCATAATATTTAGGTTTCAAAACAGCTGTTACCTACGCTAATTCATTCACCTTTTTAAAGCACTTTGTCCAGTTTTCTGTGAAAGCATATTTATTTTACTTGTAGATTACTCCTTGTTAAAATTAGTTTCTTAGGTAAGCCTTGTTCGGCATTAGTATTCTATGGTTTCATTCTTATGATTATATCATGTGTTTGTTTAAAATCTATAAATAACTAGTTTAATGTTTTTTCTGTATTCCCAACATTTCTCATTAACTGCCTAATAGTGAATAATTGATCAACGATTTATTAAGTTGTTCTAATTCCACACTAATGGTCTCCTATTTGATAGTTCACCTATTCACTCAATCGTTCCAGGTGTATTAGAAAAAATACTGTATATCCTAATTATTAATATATAGCTTATATATAGCTTTTACCGCTACAGTTTGTGCAGTACATTTTATCATCACTTTTGTGTATGTGTATACTTTTCAGAAAGTTGGTACTTGCTCTTACTTCTAAATTGACAGATCAGCTGTTTAACCGCCTGTACTGAACTTTCTTCTCCATTTTGCAAATATAAATAAAAATTAATAAAAATCACTCTGAAATACCGTTGATTGAAATATTTGATACCCTATAATATTCAATCAACGGAAATATGTACTAAGATCACGGGGAGAATATTATGGGTTATTTCTGGTTTCGTCATAATTGACACTGGAATTACTAACAGGAAAGTGCTCTCACTTCCACATGTTGAAATTGATATATAGTACCAACATATGCTAGTCATATACCATCAGTACTAATAAAATGGAAACTATCAAATTAATGTCAATTTCATTAAAACACACCTGAAAAATATTGACAACAAATTAAAAATCGCTTATGCGTTAAAAAAATTAGAGAATTGTGAATAGAAATAGAGGAGACGTCCATAAAAGCAATAGAGTAGCAAAGCTCACAGCATGAGAATATTGCCTCGTACTTTTATATAGCAATTTGCTATCACATATTTTGAGATATAAAATCTTAAATTTAGATATTAGACATTCTTATTAAATGTATAATCTAATATGTAAGTCTGTTTATGTTTTACATACTTGGAAAACACTGAACAGCCAAATATTTATTATTTTATGTACTAGGTTCTAAAAAAAAGTGTACTCAAAACGAATAAAGATTATCTACCAAGTATTTTATTCCAGACTCTGAGATAGCGCG